>NC_066528.1:19757630-19865130 GCF_024679095.1 Eriocheir sinensis | reverse complement strand
CCTCTCTTTCGGCCACCTCTTTTGATTTTTTTTTAGGAGCAGCGAGTAGCGGGCTTTTTTTTTATTATTGTTTCCTTTTGTGTGTGCCCTTGAGCTGTCTCCTTTGTTGTAAAAAAAAAAAATCCACCATTCTTTAACTTAACATCAGGTCCAATGCAGCCTTATCTAACAGGGTAACGCAATCCTTTTAACTAACAAACAACACACGATGAAGCCAAGTAATTAAACAGCGAATGAGGCTCAGGCAGCTCTATACATCACCTCACTTGATTACGGCTGTTTATGTGTAATTGACTGAGATTATGGGACAGAGATGAATTACCAGCACGCCCGCCTTGCTATAATTACTAGGGTGTATAATGTATATGTAGGGTATTTTTTGTAGTAGTAGTAGTAGTGGTAGTGTTGGTAGTAGTAGTAGTGGTAGTAGTAGTAGTAGTAGTAGTAGTGGTGGTGGTAGTAGTAGGTTCTCGAGTATATGATATTTATTTTTTGGGGTTAATAGCCGTTTCGGTGAAACTTTTGCTATTGCGCTGGACATATCAAAAGCTTTTGATAGGGTCTGGCACAAATCTTTGCTTTCTAAACTACCCTCCTACGGTTTCTATCCTTCTCTCTGTACCTTTATCTCCAGTTTCCTTTCTGACCGTTCTATTTCTGCCGTGGTAGACGGTCACTGTTCTTCCCCTAAATCTATTAACAGTGGTGTCCCACAGGGTTCTGTCCTATCTCACACTCTTTTTCTGTTGTTCATTGATGATCTTCTTTCCAAAACGAACTGTCCTATCCATTCCTACGCCGATGATTCCACTCTGCATTATTCAACTTCTTTTAATAGAAGACCCACCCTTCAGGAACTTAACGACTCAAGGCTGGAGGCTGCAGAACAACAGCCTCAGACCTTACTATTATTTCCGATTGGGGCAAGAAGAACCTGGTGTCCTTCAACGCCTCAAAAACACAGTTTCTCCACCTATCCACTCGACACAATCTTTAAGACAACTATCCCCTATTCTTTGACAACACCCAGCTATCACCTTCCTCAACACTAAACATCCTCAGTCTATCCTTAACTCAAAATCTCAACTGGAAACTTCATATCTCATCTCTTACTAAATCAGCTTCCTCGAGGCTGGGCGTTCTGTACCGTCTCCGCCAGTTCTTCTCTCCCCTGCACAGTTGCTGTCCATATACAGGGGCCTTGTCCGCCCTCGTATGGAGGATGCATCTCATGTGTGGGGGCTCCCTCACACAGCTCTTCTGGACAGAGTGGAGGCAAAGGCTCTTCGTCTCATCAGCTCTCCTCCTCATACTGATAGTCTTCTACCTCTTAAATTCCGCCGCAATGTTGCCTCTCTTTCTATCTTCTATCGATATTTCCACGCTGTCTGCTCTTCTGAACTTGCTAACTGCATGCCTCCCCCCCTCCCGCGGCCCCGCTGCACTCGACTTTCTACTCATGCTCATCCCTATACTGTCCAAACCCCTTATGCAAGAGTTAACCAGCATCTTCACTCTTTCATCCCTCACGCTGGTAAACTCTGGAACAATCTTCCTTCATCTGTATTTCCTCCTGCCTACGACTTGAACTCTTTCAAGAGGAGGGTATCAGGACACCTCTCCTTCCGAAACTGACCTATCTTTCGGCCACCTCTTTGGATTATTTTTAGGAGCAGCGAGTAGCGGGCATTTTTTTTTTTATTAATGTTTACTTTTTTGTGCCCTTGAGCTGTCTCCTTTGCTGTAAAAAAAAAAAAAAAAAAAGTCCTTTTTTCTTTTCTGTATCTTCCATTCTCTCTCTCTCTCTCTCTCTCTATCTCTCTCTCTCTCTCTCTCTCTCTCTCTCTCTCTCTCTCTCTCTCTCTCTCTCTCTCTCTCTCTCTCTCTCTCTCTCTCTCTCTCTCTCTCTCTCTCTCTCTCTCTCTCTCTCTCTCTCTCTCTCTCTCTCTCTCTCTCTCTCTCTCTCTCTCTCTCTCTCTCTCTCTCTCTCTCTCTCTCTCTCTCTCTCTCTCTCTTCATCATCATACACTTCCCTTCTCCTCCTCCTCCTCCTCCTCCTCCTCCTCCTCCTCCTCCTTTTCATTCCTCCTCTGCTTTTCAATCCCGCCCTGCGACCTTCTAAGATATTAAACTTGTGAGAGAAGATAATTGAAAAGTGCCGCTCTTTTTTTCCTTTTGAGAGAGAGAGAAGAAAAAAATAGGTATATTAAATTGTTTCATTATTTTATTACCTCTAGTAGTAAAGCAGAATTTGAAAAAGGGAGAAAATGGTCCAAATGGTTCACAGTAATCCATTTTATTTGAGTATTTTAAGTACCTATCGTTATGTCCATCTTCCTGCGTCCTCCGTGTCAGTTTCCCATAGTTCCCCCAAGAGCTATAGCCGTCATGAAGTCAAGCAGAGCGGGAAAGTGCAAAAAATATCCAAATAGTTCACAGTCTCACGTTTTATTTCAGTTCTCTAAGTTCCTTTCACTATGTCCATCTTCCTGCGTCCTCCGTGTCAGTTCCCATAGTTCCCCCAAGAGCTATAGCCGTCATGAAGTCAAGCAGAGCGGGAAAGTGAAAAAAATATCCAAATAGTTCACAGTCACTCGTTTTATTTCAGTCTATGTCAGTTTTCTATAGTTACCCCAAGAGCCGGAGCTATTGTGAAGCCAAACAGTGCGGGAAAGTGCAAAAAATATTGAAATAGTTCACAGTTATACGTTTTAATTCAGTTCTCTAAGTCCATCTTCCTGCGTCGTCTATGTCAGTTTCCCATCGTTTCCACAAAGCCCCAGAACCGTCGTGTAGCAAAGCAGTGCACGGGGAGAGGAGAAAAGGGGCGAGCAATTCTTAAGATCCCTTGTAAATCTCTGCCAAGCCCGCTGTGTCGAGATCTCCGGGACCCCAATCACTCACGCTCCCTTTTTTGCGGCGTTTTACAGCTCCTGAGGGACGTCCAGGAGTGAGGGAGAGGTGTTATTACGAACTCTTTCCCTGCTTGCTGTCGTGTAGAGACGGTGAGGGCGTGAAGGGTTAGAGGTGAAGTCTTTAGTTAGGTTATAAGTGTCTTGCTCTTCGTGTGTTTGATGGACGTATTCTTAAATGCTTCAGGCTCTCACTGTAGCTATTACCAATGGCCATAAAAGGGATTAGTCGGGTTTTCATGAGTCTTGATTCTCTGACGCTTTCGACTCTAAAAACAACTACTTATTAAGGCCATAAAGTCATATTCTTAGATCCTTTAGGCCTCACTATGGCTATTTCCAAAGGCCTTAAAAGGGATTAGTCGGGTTTTCATGAGTCTTGATTCTCTGACGCTTTCGACTCTAAAAACAACTACTTCTTAGAGCCATAAAGTCGTGTTCTCATTAGTGTTTTCATTCTCAGGGTCTTTAGGCTCTCAAAACAACTACTTCTCAAGGCCATAAAGTCGGGTTCTCATTAGCGTTTTCATTCTCAGGGTCTTTAGGCTCTCAAAACAACTACTTCTCAAGGCCATAAAGTCGGGTTCTCATTAGCGTTTTCATTCTCAGGGTCTTTAGGCTCTCAAAACAACTACTTCTCAAGGCCATACAGTCGTGTTCTCATTAGCGTTTTCATTCTCAGGGTCTTTAGGCTCTCAAAACAACTACTTCTCAAGGCCAAAAGTCGGGTTCTATTTAGCGTTTTCATTCTCAGGGTCTTTAGGCTCTCAAAACAACTTCTCAAGGCCATAAAGTCGTGTTCTCATTAGTGTTTTCATTCTCAGGGTCTTTAGGCTCTCAAAACAACTACTTCTCAAGGCCATACAGTCGTGTTCTCTTTAGTGTTTTCATTCTCAGGGTCTATAGGCTCTCAAAACAACTACTTCTCAAGGCCATACAGTCGTGCTTTCATTAGTGTTTTCATTCTCAGGGTCTATAGGCTCTCAAAACAACCACTTCTCAAGGCCATACAGTCGTGCTCTCATTAGCGTTTTCATTCTCAGGGTCTATAGGCTCTCAAAACAACTACTTCTTAAGGCCATACAGTCGGGTTCTCATTAGTGTTTTCATTCTCAGGGTCTTTAGGCTCTCAAAACAACTACTTCTCAAGGCCATAAAGTCGGGTTCTCATTAGCGTTTTCATTCTCAGGGTCTTTAGGCTCTCAAAACAATTACTTCTCAAGGCCATAAAGTCGGGTTCTCATTAGCGTTTTCATTCTCAGGGTCTATAGGCTCTCAAAACAACTACTTCTTAAGGCCATACAGTCGGGTTCTCATTCTCAGGGTCTTTAGGCTCTTAAAACAACTACTTCTCAAGGCCATAAAGTCGTGTTTTCATTCTCAGGGTCTTTAGGTTCTCAAAACAACTACTTCTCAAGGCCATAAAGTCGGATTCTCTTTAGCGTTTTCATTCTCAGGGTCTTTAGGCTCTCAAAACAACTACTTCTCAAGGCCATACAGTCGTGTTCTCATTAGTGTTTTCATTCTCAGGGTCTTTAGGCTCTCAAAACAACTACTTCTCAAGGCCATACAGTCGTGTTCTCATTAGTGTTCTCATTCTCAGGGTCTTTAGGCTCTCAAAACAACTACTTCTCAAGGCCATACAGTCGTGTTCTCATTAGCGTTTTCATTCTCAGGGTCTTTAGGCTCTCAAAACAACCACTTCTCAAGGCCATAAAGTCGGGTTCTTATTGCCGTTCTCATTCTCAGGGTCTTTAGGCTCTCAAAACAACTACTTCTTAAGGCCATACAGTCGTGTTCTCTTTAGTGTTTTCATTCTCAGGGTCTTTAGGCTCTCAAAACAACTACTTCTTAAGGCCATACAGTCGTGTTCTCTTTAGTGTTTTCATTCTCAGGGTCTATAGGCTCTCAAAACAACTACTTCTCAAGGCCATACAGTCGTGTTCTCTTTAGTGTTTTCATTCTCAGGGTCTTTAGGCTCTCAAAACAACTACTTCTCAAGGCCATACAGTCGGATTCTCTTTAGCGTTTTCATTCTCAGGCTCTTTAGGCTCTCAAAACAACTATTTCTCAAGGCCATACAGTCGGATTCTCTTTAGCGTTTTCATTCTCAGGCTCTTTAGGCTCTCAAAACAACTATTTCTCAAGGCCAAAAGTCGGGTTCTCTTTAGCGTTTTCATTCTCAGGCTCTTTAGGCTCTCAAAACAACTATTTCTCAAGGCCAAAGTCAGGTTCTCTTTAGCGTTTTCATTCTCAGGCTATTTAGGATCTCAAAACAACTATTTCTCAAGGCAAAAAGTCGGGTTCTCTTTAGCGTTTTCATTCTCAGGCTCTTTAGGCTCTCAAAACAACTACTTCTCAAGGCCAAAAGTCGGGTTCTCTTTAGCGTTTTCATTCTCAGGCTCTTTGGGCTCTCAAAACAACTACTTCTCAAGGCCAAAGTCAGGTTCTCTTTAGCGTTTTCATTCTCAGGCTCTTTAGGCTCTCAAAACAACTACTTCTCAAGGCCATAAAGTCGTGTTCTCTTTAGCGTTTTTCATTCTCAGGCTCTTTAGGCTCTCAAAACAACTACTTCTTAAAGCCATAAAGTCGGGTTCTTATTGCCGTTCTCATTCTCAGGGTCTTTAGGCTCTCAAAACAACTACTTCTCAAGGCCATAAAGTCGGGTTCTCTTTAGCGTTTTCATTCTCAGGGTCTATAGGCTCTCAAAACAACTACTTCTCAAGGCCGAAAAGGAGGTTAATCGGATTTTCATGAGTGCTTTTTCCTATTCATGTTGCAAAAGACTCGCCATGCAGTGCAGTATAAGTTTAGTAAGGCAACTGTACGGTAGATTGCTTGAGCTAGTAAGAGAAGGAAAGGTTGGCTAAGGGAAGGAATGCCAGAATGGTAGTAGTAGTAGTAGTGGTGGTAGTGGTGGTGGTGGTGGTGGCGGTGCGGTCAAGCCAACAGATTACCTTACCCGGCTAACGCGGCGTGATTGCGTCGCTCCCCGGCCCCTGAGTGACGTATTGGCTGCAAACTGATTCAATAGACGGACGCAACAAGGGAAGCAGCGGCCTTGATCCCGACCACGAGGCCAGATGGAACGAGGGCTTGAGAATGACGATAAACAAAGAGAGGGTGTACCTGAGAAGAAGGACATTGAGACAGAAAACGTAATGAAAACAGAATGAGGAAAGTAATGAGAACAAAATGGAAATGAGAACAGAATGAGGAAAGTAGTGAGAACAAAATGAAAATGAGAACAGAATGAGGAAAGTAGTGAGAACAAAATGAAAATGAGAACAGAATGAGGAAAGTAATGAGAAATGAGAACAAAATTGAAACGAAAATGAGAATGAGAAAAGAAACAATGAGAAACAGAATGAGAATGAGAACGAAAATGAAAATGAGAAACAGATTGAGAAACAATGAGAAACAGAATGAGAATGAGAAACAGAATGAGAAACAATGAGATACGAAAATAAAAATGAGCAACAGAATGAGAAACAGTAAGAAACAGAATGAGAATGAGAAACGAAAATAAAAGTGAGAAACAGAATGAGAAACAATGAGATACGAAAATAAAAATGAGCAACAGAATGAGAAACAATGAGAAACAGAATGAGAAAGAGAAACGAAAATAAAAATGAGAAACAGAATGAGAATGAGAAACGAAAATGAGAATGAGAAACAGAATGAGAATGAGAAACAGAAAATGAAAATGAGAAACGAAAATGAGAGGGAGAAACGAAAATGAGAATGAGAAACAGAATGAGAATGAGAAACAGAAAATGAAAATGAGAAACGAAAATGAGAGGGAGAAACGAAAATGAGAGAACATAAAGAAATAAAAGCTCCCATTCGTATACTTGAAAGAAAGCAAATTAGAATTACAGTGTTAATCTAAATATGCAGATTAAAGCGGCTGTAGTTTCTTATTTGTTAGAACTACATTGCCAGAGGAAATTAGAGCGTGGAAACTAATAGGAGCAAAAATAGACGCGGGAATATACCCAGAAACTAAATTAGAGGGATGAATATAAATTGCCATGTCTCGGATTGAAGAAGGAAATGCAAAAATGGTGATAATAATTGAGAACACCGAAACAAAGTGAACAGAAATAGACGCAGAAATATAATCAGAAACTAAATTAGAGGAATGAATATAGATTGCCATGAGTAAGAATGAAAAAATAAATGCAGAAATGTTGATAATAATTGAGAACACCGAAACAAAGTGAACAGAAATAGACGCAGAAATATAATCAGAAACTAAATTAGAGGAATGAATATAGATTGTCATGTCTAGGAAAGTAGAGAAAATAATTGCAAAAATGAAGATAATTGAGCACACTGAAATAAAAGTGAACAGAAATAGACGCAGAAATATAACCAGAAACAAAATTAGAGGAATACATATAGATTGCTTTGAGTAGGAATGAAAAAAAAAAAAATCCAATAATGGTGATGATTTTTAGTACACCGAATTAAAATTGAAGAAGCCTTTAGATGTCTTAGGGGCAATGGGAACTGTTTCAGAGAGAGAGAGAAGAGGGTTGGTGGAACAGGATGCCAGAGGGAGGAAGAAAAGGAATGGAGGTAGAGTGCAATTGAGGGCGTTACAAAGTGGAAAGAAGGGAAAGCTTGGGAGTAAGACGTAGAGATATAAGCAGAAACAAAACTAGAGGAATGAAAACAGATTACCGTATCTAGGAATGAAGAAAAAAATGCAATAGTGGTGAAAACTAAATACATCGAAATACAGTTACTATATATAAAGGAAGGAAAACAGATTGGATATAACTATAAACAGAGAAATATATAAACAGACCATAGATAGAGGAATAATGATGAAGTTGGTTTATGTTTGAAAATGTATTACGGATTCCTTATACACCTTCAGGAATACAATGTGGACGTATTGTAAAAGATAAAATATAAAAGATAAAATGAAAATAAATAAATAACTAAAAGACTAAATAAAAAGAATGATTAGATGTGGACCGAAATTAATAGATGAAAAAAAGAAAAGAAAAAAGATGAAAGAAAAGAGAAAAATAGTTAAAAGAATAAAAAAAGAAAGCCTTGAGTGAGGAATCTCGTTACTATTGGGCTTGAAAAAAAATTAAAAAAGGGAAAATAATAAAAGATAAATAGATGAGATAAAAAAAATCACTTAAAGAAAAAAATAAAGAAACAAAGCTTAGAGTGAGTAATTTCTTTATTGCACTTGAAAATAAAAGCAAAATAAATAAATAAATAAATAAATTAATTAAAAAGGAGACGGAAAAGAAACAAAACACTGAATGGGCAAATACACGTTGATGGCGTTAATCTAAGTATGCAAATTAAGGTACGGTTTCGTTTTGTTTTTTTCTGCTTTCTCATTACGTTTATTGGAAGCACAGCGAGGGCCAAAAAAAGACAGGAGGAGATGTACACGTGTATTACCCCTTCTATTACACCCAAATTTTAAACATAGGAATATAGGCGAATGAAAAACACCCAAATTTTAAACATAGGAATATACGCGAATGAAAAACACCCAAATTTTAAACATAGGAATATACGCGAATGAAAAACACCCAAATTTTAAACATAGGAATATAGGCGAATGAAAAACACCCAAATTTTAAACATAGGAATATAGGCGAATGAAAAACACCCAAATTTTAAACATACGAATATAGGCGAATGAAAAACACCCAAATTTTAAACATAGGAATATTAGCGAATGGAAAACACCCAAATTTTAAACATTGGAATATAGGGGAATGAAAAACACCCAAATTTTAAACATAGGAATATAGGGGAATGAAAAACACCCAAATTTTAAACATTGGAATATAGGCGAATGAAAAACACCCAAATTTTAAACATAGGAATATAGGCGAATGAAAAACACCCAAATTTTAAACATAGGAATATAGGCGAATGAAAAACACCCAAATTTTAAACATAGGAATATGGGCGAATGAAAAACACCCAAATTTTAAACATAGGAATATAGGCGAATGAAAAACACCCAAATTTTAAACATAGGAATATAGGCGAATGAAAAACACCCAAATTTTAAACATAGGAATATAGGCGAATGAAAAACACCCAAATTTTAAACATAGGAATATAGGCGAATGAAAAACACCCAAATTTTAAACATAGGAATATAGGCGAATGGAAAACACCCAAATTTTAAACATTGGAATATAGGGGAATGAAAAACACCCAAATTTTGAACATGGGGATATAGGCGAATGGAAAACACCAATTTTTTTTAACTGCTATAATAGAAAAATAAACAGTAATTGAGTTTTCCGTCATATTAGAAACGAAAAATCGATTACTGACCATTACGTGAGATGCAAAAACTTAGAATATTAATGCAGACTAATAAAAAACACATCATAATCTCACGCAAGAAAAATAATGATAAAAAAATAACAGCAATGTAATTTTCCTTTATAATAGACAGAAAAATAAAAATATCGATATTAACGAAAAAAAAAAGAGAATAGATAACAAGTACACACCAATAATAAAAATAATAATGTTGAAAACGATAAACAAATGCCTAACCAATCATACCACAGAATATTACACCCTAAGAACATTAAATCGAATACACACTCAAATATACACAAGGCCTACACACACCTCACCCTCCAGCACATCAATTATATAGAGAGCAAAGGGGAAACTAATATATACAGAGTGGCCCTTAGATATCTTAAGGGCGATGGGAATTGTTTCACAGAGAGAGTGTGGGAGGAAAAGGATGCCGGAGGGAGGATGGAAAGGAAGGGAGATGGAGTAGAATTGAAGGAGTTACAAAGTGGAGAGAGGGAGAAAAAGCTAGAGAGAAAGAGTAAGACGAAACGGAGAAAGAGAGAGGAAGGGAAAGGAGAAAGGGAGGAAGGGAAGGGATGGAAAAAAGAGGGAAGGGAAAGGTAGAGGTACAATGGAAAGGGAGTGAGTTAAAAGTGGAGGAAAGGAGAGAAGGTTAGAACTTGAAGAATGAAATGGAGTGGAGAAAGAATGAGAGGGAAAGATAGATAGATAGATAACGAGATCGACAACGAGAGAGATAGAGATAGACACAGAAAGACATACACAGAAGCAGAGAAGGGTACGAGAGAGAGAGACAGACAGACAGAAACAAATAGAAAGAGAAAGGCTGCGAGTATTGTTTCAGGAGTAAAAAGATAGATAGATTTAGAGATACGTATAGAGACAGACAGAGACAAACATAGACAGGAGACAGGAACAAAGACAAAGAGAGAGAGACAGAGCAAGCCTGCGAGTATCGCTTCAGGATTAAAAATTCATTACCTAGAGTGATGGGACTCGAACTGGCCTACATTGTAACTCTCATTGGAAGCAAGAGAGAGAGAGAGAGAGAGAGAGAGAGAGAGAGAGAGAGAGAGAGAGAGAGTATAACTGAGTCTAAAGGAAATTCATGCCCTAAAACTTTAAGTCTATTCTATATTCTAAGCTTCCCTTCAGTCTATTCTAAGCTTCACTCCGTCACATTAATCTTCGTGAACTATATTTCTTCATCTATATTCATGAAGTTCGTGGTATAAATGTGTATAAAAGAATAATAATTTTCCTATAAATCTATTCTAACCTTCCCTTAAGTCTATTCTAAGTCTATTCCAAGTCTAATGCGAGTCTATTCTAAGTCTATTGCAAGTCTATTCTAAGTCTATTCTAAGTCTAATGTAAGTCTATTCTAAGTCTATTGCAAGTCTATTCTAAGTCTATTCTAAGTCTAATGTAAGTCTATTCTAAGTCTAACACAAGTCTATTTTAAGTCTACTCTAAGTATATTCTAAGTCTAACACAAGTCTATTCTAAATCTATTCTAAGTCTATCTATGTGCATTCTAACCTTCACTTAAGTCTATTCTAAGTCTATTCTAAATCTATTCTAAATCTATTCTAAGTCTATTCTAACCTTTCCTTAAGTCTATTCTAAGTCTCTTCTAAATCTGTTCAAAATCTATTCAAAGTCTATTCTAAGTCTAATCTAGCCTTCCCCTAAGTCTATTCTAAGTCTCTTCTAAATCTATTCTAAGTCTATTCTAACCTTTCCTTAAGTCTATTCTAAGTCTCTTCTAAATCTGTTCAAAATCTATTCAAAGTCTATTCTAACCTTCCCCTAAGTCTTTTCTAAGTCTCTTCTAAATCTATTCTAAGTCTATTCTAAGTCTATTCTAAAACTATTCTAACCTTCCTAAGTCTCTTCTAAATCTGTTCAAAATCTATTCAAAGTCTATTCTAACCTTCCCCTAAGTCTTTTCTAAGTCTCTTCTAAATCTATTCTAAGTCTATTCTAAGTCTATTCTAAAACTATTCTAAGTCTATTCTAACCTTCCCCTAAGTCTTTTCTAAGTCTTCTAAATCTATTCTAAGTCTATTCTAAGTCTAATTTAAGTTTATTCTAAGCCTCACTACACTCCCATTAATCTTTGCAAACCCCATTTCGTTATCTGTATGCATGAAGGTCGTACCCGCGTCTTAATCACGATATAGGCAACTATTTATCGTTGTCAGAACTAATCCTGTCTCAAACAATTATGGCCAATTTACTTAGATTACTTAATTGCTCTATTTAGTTTGTGTCTTAACGTCCCTTAATTCTCTTGAGGCCACGAAGAGGAGGAGGAGGAGGAGGAAGAGAAGGAAGAAGAGGAGGAGAACAAGGGAAGGAGAACGAGAACGAGAAGGGCAAGACAAGGAAAGGAGAACGAGAACGAGAAGGGCAAGGAGGAAGAGGAGTAAGAGGAGGAGGAGGAGGAGGAGGAGGAGGAGGAAGAGAAGAAGGAGGAGAAAATGAAGATACTAAAAGATTTGGACTGCATGACTATAGTTCTCTCTCTCTCTCTCTCTCTCTCTCTCTCTCTCTCTCTCTCTCTCTCTCTCTCTCTCTCTCTCTCTCTCTCTCTCTCTCTCTCTCTTAAGCACAATCCCATCCCTCTATACCTAAATACTATACCAGAAACACCTTTCATTGTGTCTATCTATATCCTGAACCTCTCTCTCTATAGATAATGTGTAATAGAGTGAATCAGAGAGTAATCAATCAACTCAACTGGCATCCAATTATACGTATGTGATATTTACTGTTAATGAGATGGTGTTATTTACTGATCTTCCTGAGAGAGCGAGAGATAGATAGATAGATAGATAGACAGATAGATAAGGAGAGCGTTCTAACACTATCAAAAGCTTATAATGGGATTGAAAAGAGGAGAAAACGTAAATAATATAAAAAAATAGTAAAAGAAACTGGTTAAAATACGAAAAAAAGGTGATTATGAGAGAGAGAGAGAGAGAGAGAGAGAGAGAGAGAGAAGGTAGGTAGGCGTGCGTTGGCCAATTGTAAAACCTTCAAACTTCATTCTCCTTTGTTAACCCGTACGAAAAGAGTTCACTGACCTTTGTACACACACACACACACACACACACACACACACACACACACAAACGTAATACAGGCATCTAAGCAATTATTTAACCATCAATGACACGCTTGACCTAATTTCTCGCACTGTCCACCCAGATTCTTACACACACACACACACACACACACACACACACACACACACACACACACCCTCCCTATATCCCCCGTGCCCTTCACACACAAGAATCAGTCAGGAAGTCAATATTCTGTAACTTGCCGTGTCAGTAAGTTCGGTGAGAATGAAGACGCAGAGAATGTGAAAGCTAATTGAATAAATGATCAGGCACTCACGGAAAGGTTACCCCTACGTGTCGGCGTGGGAGAGGAGCGTGTCATGTGTATTGCGGAAGTGACCCGGATGTGATTGGTGTATGAGAGAGAGAGAGAGAGAGAGAGAGAGAGGAGAGAGAGAGGAGAGAGAGAGAGAGAGAGAGAGAGAGAGAGAGAGAGAGAGAATGTCTCTCAAGTTTAGCGCGTCAGGAAATGTTTGCCCCGGCGGTTGTATTTGAAAATTGTGTCGGATGTGGGTGACTTTTTGTACGTTCGTGAGAGAGAGAGAGAGAGTGAGAGAGAGATTTGTCAGGGTAACATTTCTATAGCATTTCCACGTACAGCATTTCTTCCTATAACATCTCAATAACATTCCTATAATATTTCAGTAATTTTTTTCCTTCTATATTATTTATGTTATATATGTAGCATTTTAGCATATTTTGAACATTTCCGGCATTTTTTGAACATTTTTCTAACATTTCTATCATTCATGACATTTTCATCAACTATTTCATATTTCTGTAGTTTTCTTTAATATTTCCATCATTTTTTGTAACATTTCTTTCATTTCTATAACATTTCTGTCGTTTCTTTGACATTTCTATAACATATCAATACACTTCAAGAACACTTTCGGAAGCGCTTTTACGTATAACATTTCTTTATAACATTTGTAACATATCAGTAACAATTCTATAACATTTCTATAACAGAGAGAGAGAGAGAGAGAGAGACCGCAGCAGTGCATAATATGATACAAACTTAAATATATTCACCACTTATATTCGAATTTGCTTTATACTTTCAAGTTTCCGAAGCAATGTAAACCCGAGATAGATAGATAGATAAATAGACACAGAGAGAGACAGACAGATGGATAGACTCATAGATACATTTACAAAGAGATAGATAGAGAGGGAGAGAGCAACATAGGTTAAGTATATGCAAAATAAAAACTGAAAATCTGAATGGAAAGGAGAACCACTGTGGCTTATTCACCTATTCTGTCTGAGAGGGCCAAATCCCGGAGGTCTCAGGGTTCATGGCAGAGGTGAAAGAACTACCACCCGGGCACTCAGGCTTTCTGGAGTGTGTATATTTAAAAGGCAAAGGGAGTCAGGTGAGGTTAGCGACCCTTTTTGAGATGTTACCGGCGTTCAAGGAGGTCATCGCCACTTTTGTACGGTACGAGTGTCCGTCTGAGTGATGAATGGGCGTTGAAAGTTGTGTGTAAGGAAAGAGATGTGGAAAAGATAGTACGGTAAAGAGAACAGAGAATATGCTGGATAGATATTAGTAGACACCTGTAAGAGAAACTGTAAAAAAGATTATCAGTCACTTTTGTACGGTACGAGAGTCCGTCTGGGTGATGAATGGGCGTTGAAAGTTGTGTGTAAGGAAAGAGATGTGGAAAAGATAGTACGGTAAAGGGAATAGAGAATATGCTGGAAAAACATTACTGGACGCGTGAAAGAAAAAGAGAAATTGCGAAAAGGATGGTCAGAGTCAATTTAGTACGGTCAGGGAGTCAGAGGTGGATAGATATTGAAGGACATGTGTTGGAAAAGTTACGAAAAAGAGAGTACGGTAAAGGGAATAGAGAATATGTTGGAAAAAAACATTGCTGGACGCGTGAAAGAAAAGAGAAATTGCGAAAAAGATCCTTGCCTGTTAGAGTCATCCAAGAAATGGTAGACTGTGAATGAATGTGTGTGTGTGTGTGTGTGTGTGTGTGTGTGTGTGTGTGTGTGTGTGTGTGTGTTCCCTAATTGCATTGCTTGTTAATAATGTGTAGAAACTGCGTGTCGGGTTGACTGGATGCGATGTAATGTGTGTATTCGAGAGAGAGAGAGAGAGAGATAATGAATAAGAAAGACATAACAAGAAAAGAGAGAAAAAAGTTAAATATGAACAGAGAAAGAAAGAAATGAGAGGAAGAAAGATGTCAGAGAGAGAGAGAGAGAGAGAGAGAGAGAAGAGTTAAGAAGAACGAAATGAAGAAAGGAATTACATTATACGAAGTAGTGGAAGATATATAGATAGATAGATAGAGAGAGAGAGAGAGAGAGAGAGAACATTAATCAAGTCTCTAAATGTGTTCTCTATTCCCTAAACACAGAGACCGAAATCCATAATCCCGGGTTTGGATACGAATACATTTTTTATCATACGAACATTTGCACAATTTTTCCTAGGCATTGTAATTACTCCCTAAATCATAAATGCCGGAACTTAGACCAAATTGAATTACGTGGGAAGGTTGATTTATTTACGCTTGTGTTATTATTATTTCTTCTTTTCAATCATTCACGAGTTACATTTTATTTCATTTTTTCATTTAGTTGTCATGACGCGCGGGGTATTTTTTTTTTTCGCGCTTTTTGAACGTGTGAATATTAAGAGAAATGATTTTATGGTGGTGCGAGCTTATGACAAGTTTAGGAGTGTAGTTTCCTTTTTGTCTATAACCGTGTAGCAGCGACGGGCCAAATTTGTGGCTTTACCGAGTAGCAGCGACGGGCCAAATTTGTGGCTTTACCGTGTAGCTGCGACTGGCCAAATTTGTGGCTTTACCGTGTAGGAGCGACGGGCCAAATTTATGGCTTTACCGTGTACCAGCGACGGACCAAATTTGTGGCTTTACCGTGTAGCAGCAACGGGCCAAATTTGTGGCTTTACCGTGTACCAGCGACGGGCCAAATCTGTGGCTTTACCGTGTACCAGCGACGGGCCAAATTTGTGCCCTGATATAAACCCCCCAAAATAGATGATGCATAAACTGATCACAAATGCGTCTATCTATCTATCTATCTATCTATCTATACACACACACACATGTATATAAAGATTAGCAGGGTTATAATCATTCCAGCTATTTTCTTCCATTTCCACCTTCCTCTCTCCACACGTGTCGGAATAAGTCGCCAAAAACTCAATCTAGGAGCTTCAAAAGTTGGAGGAAGTGGAGGAGTGGCGGCGCCGTCCCTCAGTCCCTGGCAGGCCATCCACGCCTCGCCACCCTCCACGGCGCCTCAACCAGCCCGTCCAGCCGCGTCATGTCATAGTGCACGCCTCCCTTCCCCTCCTATTTGTCTCCTGCCCTCTCTCTCTGCTCTCTCCTCCTCGATGTTTTTGGTTTTCCGTTTTCCGTTCTCAATTTCCTTTCATCCTTCTGTCCCTTCATCCTGCGCCTCCTCTCTATCATTTCCTTATCCCCCCCTCTCTCTCTCCTGCCCTCTCTCTCTCCCTACTCTCTCCTCCTCGGTTTTATTGGTTTTCCGTTTTCCGTTCTCAGTTTCCTTTCATCCTTCTGTCCCTCATCTTTCTCCTCCTTTATGCCGTGTTTCTTTTCTTTCGTTTCCTCATTCCTCCCTCTCTCCTCCCTCAGCCTTATCCTCTTCCTTTCCCTTCTTCGCGTTTTTGCTTTAATCTTTCTCTCATCCTCTTCTCAGCATCTTTCCTTCCACCTTTTCCTCTTTCTCTCCCTCTACTCAGTTTCTTTCTATCGTTTCCTCATTCCTCCCTCTCTCTCCTCCCTCAGCCTTCTCCTCTTCCCTTCCCTCAATCCCCTTTTTTGCTTTAATCTTTCTCTCATCCTCTTCTCAGCATCCCTCCTTCCACCTTTCTCTCCCTCTCTCCCTCTGCTCAGTCTTCTCCTTCTTACCATCTATCCTCCCTCTCTCTTTCCTCAGCTGTATCCTCCTCCCTTCCCTTCTTTTCCTTTTTGCTTTAATCTTTCTCTCATCCTCTTCTCAGCATCTCTCTTTCCACTTTTCTCTCCCTCTCTCCCCTCGCTCAGTCTCCTCCTTACCATCTGTCCCTTCCTTCCTTCCTTCCTTCCTTCCTTCCTTCCTTCCTTCTGAGTCACAAAGAGAAAAGGAAACAAAATTACTGGCTGTCAAAACACCTTCAAACGCGAGTCTCTCTTTGCTGGCGCGCCTTAGAACTCTATATATTAATGTTAAGAGCCCCGGAGAGAGAGAGAGAGAGAGAGAGAGAGAGAGAGAGAGAGAGAGAGAGAGAGAGAGAGAGAGAGAGAGAGAGAGAAATACGGTCTGAAGCTATATATGGTTCGAACACTTTCCCACTGTCCTAAGTCCAGATTGTGTTCCTTAAGATGATAATATAACCTTAAATAGTCTCTAAACCTTGATAAAATAATAATATAATCTTAAAAAAAAAGTCTCTAAACAATAATAAAATAACAATATAATCTTCAAGTCTCTAAATCACTACGCAAAAGTCATTCACTCATTCATCATTCATAGTCATTCGTTCTAATACTCATCTGCTTCATTTGAGAAAGGATTGTAAGTAATATATATTCTTCTAAAGCCTCTATACCATTAAACAAGAGCCATCCACTTTTCTCATTCATGGTAGTGCTGTCTAAACTCTCAACTGCATCATTCGAGAGAGGATCCCAAGTAATTTATAACCGTAGAAGTCACTAAACCGTTACACAAAAACAATCACTACTTTTTTATCATTCACTGTAATTCCTTCTACTTCTGAAGCGGCTCATTCAGG
The DNA here is from genome assembly GCF_024679095.1 of Eriocheir sinensis. Lineage (NCBI taxonomy): Eukaryota > Metazoa > Arthropoda > Malacostraca > Decapoda > Varunidae > Eriocheir > Eriocheir sinensis. The sequence goes on along the minus strand of NC_066528.1, from coordinate 19,847,962 downwards.
GGTTCATAGCTTCTCGAAACACTCAACCCCGGAGTTTAACATCCCTTCTCTCTTCTCCTCTCTATCAGTCACCACGAGGCGGATACCAGGGCAAGGAGGGCTTCCAGGAAAGGTCTCCGGGCACCAGAAGTCACGCAGGTGGACTCGTGTATACGGTCCCGTGGTTGAGGTCCCCAAGTTGTTCATACACAGCCTCAAGAAAATGGAAGCGTGAGTACCAAGGATGAATATATATTAGCGGGGGTTAGATTCATGTAGTTTTTCTTCTTTATATGCTGCTTGTAACGACGGTAGGCTTTCTTGAGGGGTTTTATGGACTGCCCCAGCCCGTTAGTGGCGCAGGCTAATTTTATTTATAGTGATGCCGTGATGTATGACTCTCGCTTGGCCCATGCTGCCCCCCGGTGCTCCTCTTGACCGAAGTCGCTGAAGTTAAGGTTGATTAACGATTCGGACAGCATGTGGGTAATATCCCGCCACTCTGCGATGACTTGAAAGATCAGCGTGTTTCGGTCCACGCAGGCTTACCACACCCGCACGCTAACCACTCGGCCACCGCCTCCCCCTAGTTGTAGTGGTTTGTGTACAGAGTGGCCAAATAGTGGTATGAGCAGGAGTGTAGCAGTCTTCCAGTATTTCAATCCAAGGCGTTATTTCTTTCAGGCCTTTGATGGAGCTGCTTAATAGCATGGACGAAGACGAGAACAGTTCTGCTAAGATTGAGCTGCCTCCTTATTACGACGCTCTGCTCGAGGAGGGCGACGCCCGCCGCCGACGTGATGACTCTATCTCCGAAGACAGTGACGAGGAGCTTGGGAACCCCTACCTGGTCCTAGACAACATGATGGGGCAGATGTACGAGGGCGTTAAGGAGAAGGTGAGTGACTGGTGGTATGAGTAAGGGGAGAATAATTAGACTCGAGTTAAAGGGGGATTAGTAAGAATGTTTTGAGTTAATGGTCGACTTGATACGAGGTGAGATAAGAGAGATTAGTAAAGATATGTTTGAGTTAAAGGGAAGATTAGTAAAAATGAGTTCTTAGGAGGTCTGGGTAGACTAGCATAAAAAATATTTAGTTCCCGCGTTAGTTTGGGTATAGTAACTTAGAAGAGGTTCGGCTTTGCATACATTCCGATAATAATAGAATAATTAGATAATGAGTTAAGGGGAGATTATTACGAAACTAAGTTAACTGGAGAGTAGATTCGGTTCGAGATAAGGGAGATTAGTAAAGGTGTTTTAGTTGAAGGGGAGATTACTAAAAAGAGATCTTAGGAGGTGAGCTAAGAAATATGACTAAAAAACAACGATATACAACAATTATTCATTTTGAGATAAGGGAGATTAATAAAGATGTTTGAGTTAAAGGAGAGATTACTAAAAATGAGCTTGGGAGGCTGGCTAAGAAATATGACTAAAAACAACGATATGCAACAATTAGTCAAGTTAAACATATGTCTTTGATTTTTTTGTTCATCTCGATGGCTAAATATTAACATATCTGCCTTAATTATTTCCTTATATAAAATCCAGTTGTTCTGCAGCTGTCTATCGGTCTTGAAATCTGCTTATATTGATACTTTCCTTTAATCTTTCCTGATAAAAACTGTCATGCTACAATACCACGATGTTATCTTCCGCAGATGATATTGCTGATGGCGTTCTTGAGCAAGGCGATGGTGGTGCTGGTGGCGCTGATGGTGCTGATCCAGATCCTCAGTTTACTCTTCAACTTCGCCTTCGATGATGATTTCGAGGACGAAGAGAAGGTGTTTTAAACGTTCTGGCCTCAGCAGCTTGGTAATAATGCGTGCATAGTCCAGTGTTCATAAATGGGTGTTCTCGTGTGTTTTTTCTACCTTCGTGTTTTAGTATTCGTCAGTCGGTTTTAGTTTCATGAGGTAAAAAGTAAAGATGAATAGGCAGAGTTTAGTTCAGTGCCCCCTTCATGGTCCATCTCTGAAGGCTATCATCTTTACCATTTTTAAGTGTTCGTGTAAGTCCGTATGTTTTAAATTGTCCGCTGAAAAGAAGGAAGGATATGAATAGGCAAGAGTTTAGTTCTGTTCCCCCTTCATGGTCCATCTCTGAAGGCTATCATCTTTACCATTTTTAAGTGTTCGTGTAAGTCCATACGTTTTAAATTGTCCGCTGAAAATAAGTAATGATATGAATAGGCAAGAGTTTAGTTCTGTTCCCCCTTCAAGGTCCATCTCTGCAGGCTATCATCTCTTCCATTTTTAAGTGTTCGTGTAAGTCCGTATGTTTTAAATTGACATCTGAAAAGAAGTAATGATATGAATAAGCAGAGTTTAGTTCTGTTCCCCCTTCATGGTCCATCTCTGAAGACTATCATCTCTACCATTTTTAAGTGTACCATTTTTAAGTGTTCGCGGAAGCCCATATGTTTTAAACTGTTAGCCGAGAAGTAAAGTCACGCATAATAAAGTATTGTGTCTCCTCCATGATATACCTCTCGCAATTAAAGACACCACACTTTTTTATTGCGCGTGTGTGGGTGTGGGTGTGGGTGGGTGTTAGCTCGCTTTGTCTGGTAGAAGTATATGATAAATGGATCTGTCGTGTTCTTGGACTGGGTGGGGAACAAGGGCTTTTCTAATATGCTTCTATTGACATTTAGAACAATAACTTGGCCTCTGAAGACTGTCTACCTTTCTTGAATAGGTGTGTCAGCTTGCCTAATTTGGAGGTACACTGATGAACCGGGGCTGTCATGTTGGATGGGGCACGAGGGACTTCATACTTCTATTGACATTAAGTACAAAACGTGCCTGCCGGGGACTGTCTACCCTTCTTATATAAGTGTGTGTTAGCTAGCACGGATTGGTGGAGGTATACTGATGAACCAATTGGCGTTTAATCTGTTATTGATGTTTTTCGCTCATTTCTGCTGTAGTTATCGGTCAAGGTACGAGAATGTGATAAGTGCGATAATTTGACTACGGTGGAACAGGCCCGTGCAAGGTGTCGGCCACTCGCTCCCCAGTCGCTGCTCCTCGCGTGCCAAAATAAATACTCGCATGATGCCCATAGGTATAACAAGTATATAATGAGTACAGGTGTGATCTTCCAAGGTGTCAAGGTAATTAATAAACCTCCAGATAAGGCGGGTAAGGTAACCGGCCCGGTCGTCTTATATCCCTCGCTCGCTGTTCCTCGCGTGCCGAAATAAATACTCTTATGCAAGTATATAATGAGTACAGGTGTTATCGTCCAAGGTGTCAAGGTAATTAATAAACATTCAGATAAGGCAGGTAAAGTAACAGGCCCGGTCATGTCTTTCGCTCCTCTCACTGTTCCTCGTGTGCCAAAATCGCCTTGCCGCCTCGCTGTGCCCCGAGCGAAGGGAAATTTTAGGTCCAGTTCGCCTTGTGAGGGTAATAAGAGCACGTGACACTCTAAGGGCGGCAGGACAGCTCCGTGCAAGTCGTGTCCTCTCATGCAAAAAAAAAAAAAAAAAAAAACCGCTTCGCTAGCTGGGTCCCGCGCGAAGGTAAATTTTAGGTTCATTTCGCCTTTTAAGAGTTACGATCACTGACTCTCTAAGCACCTCTGGACAGCTCCGTGCAAGTCTTCATCCCCTCGCGTGCAAAAAAAAAAACATCGCCTCGCTCGCTGGGCCCCGCGCGAAGGTAAATTTTAGGTTCATTTCGCCTTTTAAGAGTTACGATCACTGACTCTCTAAGCACCTCTGGACAGCTCCGTGCATGTCTTCATCCCCTCGCGTGCAAAAAAAACCACATCGCCTCGCTCGCTGGGCCCCGCGCGAAGGTAAATTTTAGGTTCATTTCACCTTTTAAGGGTAATAAGAACACTGACTCTCTAAGCACCTCTGGACAGCTCCGTGCATGTCTTCATCCCCTCGCGTGCAAAAAACTCCGACTCGCTCGCTGGGCCCCGCGCGCCGCTGAAAAATCGTGCAGCAACATTCCGCGAATTTTATTTTTAGAGCCGCTATTTTTCAGCCAATAACGCCGCGCCTGAAAGCAATTCCTCGCCGCGCTGTAACATCACGCTGTCAGCAATTCCCGGCGTAGATTTATCCCTGAGTAATGTGTGAAAATGTCCGCGCGTGCCCCGGCGATGGTTTACGGGCCAGAGGTTGGTCTTTAGGATGATATAGGGATGACGGTGTGAGTTTTGGGAATGGGTAACAAGGAAGAAATGGATAAGGAATGAGATGGTAGCAAGGAAGGAATGGGTATAGGAAGTAAGCTGGTAATATGGGTGAGGTTATGGGAATGGGGACAAGGAAGGAATGGGTATCTAGGAATGGTGGGAATGTAGGTGAAGTTATTGGGGATGGGGTCAGGAAAGGTAAAAGGAATAGGGAGACAGGAGTGAGGGTGTGAGTTTTAGGGAATGGGTAACAAGGAAGAAATGGATAAGGAATGAGATTGGAGTGTGAGTTATTAAGTAGTGGAAGCAAGGAAGGAATGGATAGGAAGGATGGGTAGAGGATAGGTAAGGTCTGGGGAAATGGTAGAAAGGAAGGAATGGGTATTTACGAAGGATGGGAATGTGTGTTAAGTTGCCGGGAATGGGATCAAGAGAAGTTAAAGGAATAGGGAGACGGGAGGGGTTCGTTAAAATGCTGGGAATAGGAGACGGAAAGGAAAGGTCAGGCTAGCTAGAGAAACAGAAACAAGACAGGAATAGATTGCTAGGAATGGTGGGACCGTGTGTCGGCTCGTGGGAATGGGAGCAAGGAATGTTGGAGAAGGTGGCGGAGGAAGAGTAGAAATACGGATAAGTTTGTGGAAATAGGAATAAAGAACGAAAGAGGAGGAAAAGGGAAGGGGAGGGAGGAAGGAAGGAAGGAGAGAGGGAGAGTGATGAGATTGGTGGGAATGGGAACGATAACTAGAGAGAGAAGGAGGGAGAGAGGGAAGGGAAGGGAGAGTGGATGCGTTTGTGTTAATGGGAAGATGGAGAGAGGGAGAGGGGAGAGAGAAGGAGAGAGAGGGAATGTTTGTGGGAAGGGGAACGCGAGAGAGAGAGAGAGAGAGAGAGAGAGAGAGAGAGAGAGAGAGAGAGAGAGAGAGAGAGAGAGAGAGAGAGAGAGAGAGAGAGAGAGAGAGAGAGAGAGAGAGAGAGAGAGAGAGAGAGAGAGAGAGAGAGAGAGAGAGAGAGAGAGAGAGAGAGAGAGGCAAAGGAGGGAGGGAGAGAGAAAGAGAGGTGAGTTTGAGAGAGAGAGGAAGGGAGAGGAGTTGGTTAGCATGAATGATTCGTATGGGAAGGCAAAATAATCAGTTCACAAGACGTTCCCTCATGAAGAATGCACAAATGTGAGGATGGCGGCAGAGAGGCGAAGAGAAAGGGAGAGACAGAGAGAGAGGGAGGGAAGGAAGGCAGTTTGGTTAGCATGAGTGATTCGTGTGGGAAGCAAAAATAATCGGTTCACAAGACGTTCCCTCATGAAGAATGAAAAAAAAGTGAAGAAAGGGGAAGAGAGGCGAAGAGAAAGGGAGAGACAGAGAGAGAGGGAGGGAAGGAAGGAAGGCAGTTTGGTTAGCATGAGTGATTCGTGTGGGACCCAAAAATAATCGGTTCATATAACATTAAATAAAGAGCAATACAAACACATAAATCTATATGGATCGAACACACTCTCTCACTCTCATAAGCTCAGAATGTGTTCCGTGAAATAATAACATAACCTTCAAAAGCATAGAAACCACTGCACAAAGGTCATTCACTCCTTCCTCATTCATAGCAATTCGATCTAGTTCTGCTCTGCATCATCTGAGAAACGATTGTAAGTTGTATATGATATCCTTTTAAAACCACTATATCATAACACAAGAGCCATCCATTGTCTCATTCATGGTAATTCGATCTAGTATTTAACAGCAGCATCTGAGAAAGGATTGTAATTAGTATATAATATCCTTTTAAAACCACTATATCATAACACAAGAGCCATCAATTGTCTCATTCATGGTAATACGATTTAGTAGTTGACTGCATCGTTTGAGAAAGTATTTTACATTCTCAAAGTCTCTCATTCATTATACTTAACTTGTCCACTCTTTTCCTCATTCATGTAGTTTGATCTCAGGCGGGGCTCCCACTATTACGTTTTCTCCGACAATCCTCTGCTTATGACCCGAGGAAAGTATTTACCTCATAATATCCAGCCACCTTACGACCTCGGGGCACAATGTAAGGAATAAAGTCATCAGGGAGGCCATAAAACAAAACGAGATAGTGGGAACCCTGCCTAACACTCAACTACCGCATTCACTGCTTCGAAACATACGGAACCCGGAGTTTAACATCAGACCTCCCTTTCCGCAAGCTATCAGTCAGTACGAAGCGGATACCAGGGGAAGGAGGGCGCTGGACTGCCAGAGAAGGACTCCAGGGCTATAGAAATTACACGATTGGACGCAAGGTATATGCATGTGTGTGTTTTAGGTATTATATAGTGCCAGGGTGGTGGAAGGGTGTATATATATATATTAGCGAGGGTTAGGTTCACGTAGCTATAGTGGTTTGTGTACAGTGTCAGTGGCCATTGCTGGAGATGTTTAGCGTTGAGGGTAATTCTGATATGTAATAGGTGTTTCATATGATAACGCTGTACTTTAATAATAACCTCTAGTATCTACCATAACAGGCGTAGGATGAGTAATAGCCATTCACCATACCAATCCAAGGCGTTATTTCTTTCAGGCCATTGCTGGAGATGTATACCGGGGCCAGTTCTGGTGACGTCGAAGCCCCTCGCTATTACACCGATATGGCCGAGCGGGGAGATGCCCGCCGCCGCCGACGTGCCGACACCGCGACTATTGATGACCTTGATGAAGAGCCCGTGGAAGTCCGTCAGCTGTGTTTTTATCACTCTATGAAGCGCAAGGTGAGTCCTGTGCTTTGAATGAAGGGGAGATGCGCAAGGTGAGTCCTGTGCTTTGAATGAAGGGGAGATGACTTCTAGGTTTTTGTTGTTGGGAAATTACGTAGTTATGAAAAATGTGAGTTAAGGCGGGATTGGTTGAGAAATATGAGTGATTAGTTGAGAAATGTGAGTGAAAGGGAGAAATATGAGTGATTGAGAAATATGAGTTAAAGGGAGACTATACTTCAGAAATAGTTCAGTAGAGACTGGTTAAGAGATTTGAGTTCTGGGTAGACTAGTTGAAGAAGTAGTTAGGAAAGGTTTCAGTTCGAGATTATTTAAGAAATGTGAGTTGAAGGGAGACTAGTTCAGAAATTGAGTTAAATATAGACAGGTTAAGAGATTTGAGTTCGGGTAGACTAGTGTGAGAAAGTTACTAATGGTTTCAGTTCGAGATTATTTAAGAAATGTGAGTTGAAGGGAGACTAGTTTAGAAATTGACTTAAGTAGAGACTGGTTAAGAAATTTGAGTTCTGGGCAGACTATTGTTAGAAATATTTAGTTCCTGCGTTAGTTTGTGTGTTTTGAAGGCTTGGTCTAGTACACTCCCTGATACTCGTTAATTATACTCGTTGACTTCACTCGTTGACTTCACTCGTTGACTTCACTCGTTGACTTCACTCGTTGACTTCACTCGTCAATTTCACTCGTCAATTTCACTCGTCAATTTCACTCGTCAATTTCACTCGTCAATTTCACTCGTCAATTTCACTCGTTTTAATTCATCTTGCGGGAACGAATTAGAATACCAAGTCGCAGTTATTAATATCGCTGGTTTTAGTTCAATTTCACTGGTATTAGCTTCAACTCTTGCTATAGTGTAATTCAGTTAAGTGCACGAAGTAGAATCCCATTAGCTACAACGGCGAGGTAATAACAATAATCATAGACGGGTTAATCATAGCGAGAGAAGATTTTGACAGATTATAAGGATTTCAGGGGAAGGTCAACTGGGCTGTAGTGGTCTTGTAATAACCTTGTGAATCTAACGCAAGAATCAACAACAAACAATATTATATTAGTCATAAACGCTACAATATTACCTTTGTCTGGGCTTTGGTGTTCTTGTTATAACCTCTAATATGACAACGAAAAACAGTTATATACATCCCTAATAAACACTACAATATTCCCTTTTATCTTTTTCTGCAGGTGGAGGGATTAGTGCGGTTTGCGAGGCGGTTGTTTATGCTCGCTGTGGTGGTGGTGGTGGTGGTGCACATCCTCGGTCTGCTGGTCAACTTTCGTGTCCTCGGACAGTCCGAGAGACCGACGAAGGTGTGTGTTAAGCGTCCACGTTTTTCAGTAGCTATGTAGGAAGCAACACTTGTATAATCATATAGTTTCAGTGGTGGAGAGTAAAAGTTTCAGTGGGGGGAGAGTAAAAGTTTCAGTGGGGGGAGAGTAAAAGTTTCAGTGGGGGGAGAGGAAAAGTTTCAGTGGGGGGAGAGGAAAAGTTTCAGTGGGGGGAGAGGAAAGTTTCAGTGGTAGAGAGGAAAGTCTATATCTCCTGAGTTCTCTCCTCTGGCTTACAACCTTCAAGTGTAACCTTCATGTGTTAGTATTCGTCATTTTGTGTTTGTGTGTGTGTTAGCTCGCCTTGTTTGGTGGAGGTACAATGATGAACCGGGGGCATATTCTCAATCTCTTTATGGGTATGTAGTTCCTGAGTGAAGATGCACGGCTGTAGCTTCAAGACTAGCCACTGGGCGCTCTGGGAAATACTCTGATTCTGTTTCCTTCTCAAAATTACGCTAAATGACACTAAACCTTAACCTAACCTAACTTGCCTTGTTCAAGAGTATATAGGCGCTACTTTCCCGTACAGAGAAGGGAAATACGCAAACCGGGGCTGTCATTTTCTTGGATTGGATGGTGAACAGTGGGCTTTCTAATACGTTTCTATCGCCTTTAAGTACAGAGTTACCCATTTCTTTATTCTTTCCAGGATGCTCCCCGAGGATCCTACCGCTCTATCTACCTGAGTGGCATCAGAGCGTTCATCTTCCTCTTGTGCCAGGTGGGGATCGCTGTGGACCACGTGCTGAAGGTGTGCGAGATGATTCCCTTCTTCTATGGGTGGGTCATCCTCTTCTTCTTCCTGGTGAGTGTGGGTGCCTCCGATCGATACAGAAGCTTGCCAGGGTCCAATAGCTACGGTTTAGTTCATAGGAAAGAGCTTTTGAAGGGTGTATGTAGCTTCCAGAGATCCGGTACATAATTTTTCATTTTTTTTTTATTTATATTTATTTTTTATTTTTGCCATTTTTCTGTTTGTGTTTGAAGCACGAGAGTTCGGCGTTTTTGTTTGTTTTTGTTTCGTGCCCTTGAGCTGTCTCCCTTGCTGTAAAAAAAAAAAAAAAGTTGACCGGAGCACTTCAAATTTTATTAACACGTAAATAAGGAGCACTTCAAATTTCATAAACACGTAAATAAGGAGCACTTCAAATTTCATAAACACGTAAATAAGGAGCACTTCAAATTTCATAAACACGTAAATAAGGAGCACTTCAAATTTCATAAACACGTAAATAAGGAGCACTTCAAATTTCATAAACACGTAAATAAGGAGCACTTCAAATTTCATAAACACGTAAATAAGGAGCACTTCAAATTTCATAAACACGTGAATAAAGAGCACTTCAAATTTCATAAACACGTGAATAAAGAGCACTTCAAATTTCATAAACGTGAATAAAGAGCACTTCAAATTTCATAAACGTAAATAAAGAGCACTTCAAATTTCATAAACACGTAAATAAAGAGCACTTCATATTTCATAAACACGTAAATAAGGAGCACTTCAAATTTCATAAACACGTAAATAAGGAGCACTTCAAATTTCGTAAATACGAAGAGCACAAGATTGTCATTTACGGAACCTGATATAGCAGTTTGAATCTACTTCACTGTAACTGTTTGATATCCCAATTTCATGAACTTCTGCTTATGCAAAGAAAATACGTCAAGTTCAGGATATGCGAAGAAAATATCAAGGATTGTCATATATACGAACACCCCTATTTGCTATCCCAATTTCATGAACTTCAGTATATGCAAAGAAAATACGTGAACTTTAAAACATGCAAAGTGAATAATAAGGATTGTCACATACACGAAAACCTCTTGCTGTAATCTGTTTCAGCGAGGATTGGTAAAGACGGTGCTGGACATAACTGTGATAAGATGGACTCGCGCGTTATTCCGTGCAAGTGTGGGAGTACTTTTGAGACGGTAATGTGGAAACTCGAATCCCAAAGAAGCTCTACTAACATGACGACTTGGCGTGGACACGGAAATGGCTGAGGACGAGAACGAGGATTTTTTAAGTGGTAAGAGAATCGCATACTTTGGGTGCTGTTTCTGTACAGTTTATACGCTAATCGGTATTATGAGTGTCCATACTTGCTTAACTTATTCCTGCAATACTCGCATGATTGTTGGCTGGGTTCTCTTATTTTTTTCCCTTTTAGCATATTGTATAAGTTTCCAGATTAGTTTAGTATCCGTGCTTTCGTACCCTCTTGATGGTTAACTTTTCTTACTATGCAACCCTTTAACTATTTGCAATACTCGCGTGACCGTGAGCTGGGTTCTCTGTTAACTTTTTTCCCTTTTAGCATACTGTATAGATTTCCAGATTAGTTTAGTATCCGTGCGTTTATATCCTTTTGATGGTTAACTTTTCTTATTACCCAACCCTTTTAACTATTTGCAATACTCGCGTGACCGTGAGCTGGGTTCTCTGTTAACTTTTTTCCCTTTTAGCATACTGTATAGATTTCCAGATTAGTTTAGTATCCGTGCGTTTATATCCTTTTGATGGTTAACTTTTCTTATTACCCAACCCTTTTAACTATTTGAAATACTCGCGTGACCATGGGCTGGGTTCTCTATGCCAACGTTTCCCCTTTTTTCATATAGTAAAGGCTGCTAGAGTAGTTTATAATCCATTTGACTTCATTAAATACTATGACACTCGATAGTTCACTTTTGGTAGTATGCGAACCCTTAACCACTTTTGCCATCCTTAACATGCCCGTATTTATAAGTATATGGATGTTCGTTCTTTCATTACTTAATCCTCAAACCATTTTCCCTTTTATCTCTTCATTAATTTTTGTTACTCTGCAAACATTTATCTACCTGTAGTACTCGCATGATGCACATTAGTATAAGTATATAAGGAGTACAGGTGTGATCGTCCAAGGTGTCAAGTTAGTTAATAAGCATCCAGGTGTGGTAGGTCAGAGAACAGGCCCGTGCAAGGCGTCGGACCCTCGCTCCCCACTCGCTGCTCCTCGCGTGCAAAAAACACTCCACTCCGCCTCGCTCGCTGGGCCCCGCGCGCCGCTGGAAAACCATGCAGCAACATTCCGCGAGTTTTATTTTTAGAGCCCCTATTTTTCAGCCAATAACGCCGCGCCTGAAAGCAATTCCTCGCCGCGCAGTAACGTCACGCTGTCAGCAATTCCCGGCGTAGATTTATCCCGGAGTAAAGTGTGAAAATGTCCGCGCGTGCCCCGGCGATGGTTTACGGGCCAAAATAGTCACGTTGCGAAGATGAGGGAGACGGGGTGAGGGATCGTGATTGTAACAGCTGTCCAACGCTTACAATCTGCGCTAAATCATGTTATATATATTAGCAGGTATCCAACACAAACAATATCTGCGTTGAAGGAAGTTATAGAGATAGTTTATGGGCCGAAATGTCACTTTTAGGAAGATGAAGAGGGGGGCGGGGTGAGGGATCGTGATTGTAACAGCTGTCCAACGCTTACAGTCTGCGCTAAATCATGTTATATATATTAGCAGGTATCCAACACAAACAATATCTGCGTTGAAGGAAGTTATAGCGATAGTTTATGTGCCGAAATGTCACTTTTAGGAAGATGAAGAGGGGGGACGGGTTAAGGGATCGTGATTGTAACAGCTGTCCAACGCTTAAAATGTGTGCTGAATGGCGATGCTTTAATATAAGAGTAACCGCTATCAAACGCTCAATCTATGTGCTGAACTAAGGTTTTATAATCATTTTGCCGCAAGGTTATGTAGTGCCTCTGAACATCGATTTTTGTTCTCGATAATTATAACTCCTGCTCAATCTCGGCGTTTACAGATTAAGTATACTACGTCTGTTACCATTTTAATATTACCTAGGTCATATAAATTGTAGTTAACACCTTGTACAGTATTTAATTTACATCTCCTATTAAACTCTTACAGCAGAATCTCTCGTTATGTTCGATAATCTAACTACTGTCGAGTCTCTTCGTTCACTTATTCAGTATACGATATGTAAGACCTCTTCAATATTCCACAAAATCCATATAAAAAAGTAAGGCTGCCACGGTATTACATTTTAGTCTCCCATTAAACTCTAGTTCCTGGCAATCTGGCAATTCTATCAACTATCCAAGCGCGTCGTTCAGAGATTCAGCTGTTCGAATCGCCCAACCCGGTAGTGATTTTGCCGACCCTCACGGCTACCTTGCTTCGCCTGGCAGTCCGCGCGAGACTTGAAGCGATAGAACTCCGGGCGGCCGAGATTACAGTGCTGAGATTCCACGGGCAGGCTCAAAGGTGCGTAGCTGTGTCGAGGCGTTTCTAAGTGTGTCGGGAAGGTAGTGAGAGCTTTAGAAAGGGTCGGGGTGCGTAACTGTGTGTGTAGATGTGTGTACGGTATAACAAGGCGGATGTAGAGAGCGCTGGTTGAAGGAGCAAAAGTTTGTGTGGATTAATTTATGCAGCATGTCAGGGAGGCGAGACGAGAATCCACTATCCACTTCTATTCTTCACTCTTCTTTCTCCTTCCCCCCTGCAGTAACTCCTTGCCTTTTGTAACCCAGTGTAAGCATTTGTTTGTATTCGTTTTCTTAGCCTTGAATTCACTCCTGTTGTTGAGCCCTCGGTAGCCTTTTCATTGGAGGTGCAGTGATAGGCTGAGGCTGTGATGTTTGTAGGTTAGGGTGGTTAAAAAGGGTGTTCATGAGATTTTTATTGTAAATTTATATATACAGAGTAATCATTCTTCAAGGACATTGAAAGCATATAAAGTTTAGCGGCCATGAACCTTGATTAGGATGGTCAGGGTATTGCTAAAGTTTGAATATAAAAAATTTTACAAATAAAGTTCATAAAGGATAATGAATGGAAGTTAAAGTGGATATCTAGGGAAGATGAGACATTCTAATGTATCAAATTAATACACCTTAATAGGATATCATTCAAATATATTATAATGCTTTTTAGGATAGTCAACAACTGTCTGAAGTCTCCATACATCATCGGGTGAGGCGGTCGTCATGCTGGCGTGGCCCGCCCCTCCTGGTGTGACCGGGGACTGGACGGCAAGAGCGGAAGACCAATACCAAGAAGCTGTAATGGTAAGATGATAACACATTTTGGGTCATTTTCTGCGATATATATATTAGTTATTTTTCATAATTACGATAATTATACCATGTTACCTTAACGATAGCTTTGATTTATAAGGTCTTACAAAGTTTATAAGACATTGATAGATTATTGCATTATAAAAATACTAAAACAAATTTCTTTCTACTTGTATAAAACTAAATAGCTTTGATAAATTGGCAACGTTAATGAACATATTGATCTTGCATATGGTACACTTTAGGGCTTAACCATTTAAACCTTACAAATTGCCAAATATTTTTCATTAAGTAACTTTACCACTAAAGCGTTTTTCTCCCCCAGAGGGCCGGACACCACCTCGCCGCTGCCCCACGCCTGTATCGAAAGCACACCACTCGCTGCTCACAACGTCACCTTGCTGCCTCATGCGACCAGTTCTGCTCTCCGACAAGACTGACATCAACCATATCAGTCAACAGAAGTGGAAGTATCTTAGACTCGCCTTATACAGGTTCTTTTAGATTAATATTACAGTTCTTAAGGCTTAGAATGATGGTCAACATTTTAAAGTGGAAGAGGCATAGTTTTATAAGATTTTGCTAATGTTTAAGTGGTTTGCCTTTAATCTTAAGACGGTAATGAAACTGAAGGAAGCGTACTCAGTTTTTGCCATCGATAACTTTTACGAGTTTGCTTTCATTATCTGTGGAGGGTAATTTTAAGTGGAATGAGAATAGTTTTATCTTAGTAATTTTAAGAGCTCTAGATTAGTTTATGAAGTACTTTTAATTTGTACAGGTATAGTCGGCTATAATAATATCAAACACCTCACATGGATTGATTGAAGAGAATTGGAACAAAATCTATGGGCATGTGTTGTGTTGGTTAGGGGGTACCAATGGGTAGAGCGTCCACTGGTACTCCCCTACCAACAACACAAAGGCTACATTGGTTTTGCTCAAATTCTATTCAACCAACCCATGGATGCTGGATATTGTTTTAGCCATCCGTACATATTTTTTCTAATTTCAATACTAAACAAGCATCAAAGCAGCCTAGATTAGTTTGATTTTAGACTGTTCCCTTCAGCGTCATACAAGATTAAGCCTAACTAATACGAGTAGGGTTAACCCAGCCAGAACCAATCGTGCCCCATGCATCTGCCTCGCCTGTACGGGGGTTTAAGTTGAGACTCGGCCTGTCCAACCCAACCTCATCTCAGGGGGTAACTACGTCTAGTATAACCCGGCACAGGTCTTGATGACGGTCCTGTGCCGGGCTAGATCAAAGATGATGTTACCTCCAGACAGGGTGAAAACTCCCTTTTAACCTCCGTACAGGTGAGGCTTGCGCTGAACCAAATTTTAGATTGTAACTGCAAACAGGCTAGATAAGTGTTTTCAGACTGAACACTATCATCATTCCAGAGGAGAACAAAAACTAAGGAGTGTGTTGTTCAGTCTACCCAGCCAGGACTTGAACCACCTGCAGCTGCCTCGCCTGTATTAAGGTGAGACTCGGCCTGTCCGACCCAACCTCATCTCGACTGGGGGGTAACTACGTCTAATCTACCCAGGCATAGGTTTTGGTGACAGGCCTGTGCCGGGGTAAATTAAAGACATGGTTACCCCCAGTGAAGATGAGGCTGGGCGAGACAGGGTGAGTCTGAACCCTTTTAAACTCCGTAAGGCGAGGCTTGCACTGCGCTAGGGATTAGAGTCCTGGCTGGGTTGCCGATATAGATATAAAAGTTTATAACGTACTTTTATATTGTACTCAAGTTTACTACTAATACATATACTAGTGTATCTATGGAAGTTTATTGATCCTTGTTACTGCTGTATGCAAATTGATTAAAAAATAACGAAAATCAAAACATACGTACAATGATGCATACTGTTTTGCTGACTACACAGTGACATCTTTGGTGAAGTTTATGAGTCACCTTAGACATATTGCGAGTGACTTGACAGCTCTCAGGAGAACATCTAAGACTTCAGGATGTCGAATTAGCCTTCCAGATTCGCTTTCCACCTGCAAAGCAATAGAAGGTGAAATGAGTAGCAGTGAGAATCAGTGAGGGATTGCATAACTGATAATTTGACACGCCTCATCAAAACAAATAAATGCCCTCAAGTCACAGCCTCGACCTCTTCACATTAAAGAGGCAGCTCAGACAAAAAGATTAAACAAAAAAACTCTACCAAAATCTAATGGAGAGGCTTGATACTCCCCTCCTAAAAGCATTACGTTACAGGAATACGAATAATACTCCTCGAAAACAAAACCACATAATATATACTTAGCCTCGTATAAGGGTCACCCAACACCACCACCGTTAGCAGAATCAGGTAAGGCGAACAGCAACACTCCGAGCCCGGCCGTCCAGTGCATCGCTTGATTACCCGAGGGAGGCTGAGACCAGAGCGGCAAGGATCAGGCAGGTAGGTAAGGTAGGATGCTGCAAGCCCTCAGTGTATCTATGCTCGGGTCAGTAACGCTCGCCTCTCCATCATTCAAAGGGGGCACTGCGAAGAGAGAGAATGGTGAGTGATATTAATGGTAATAGTAGTAAAGAGAATGGGTTAGAGTGAGAGTGTTCCACGTTATCAATTAAAGGATATTCCCCGCCTCTTACTGGATAGAACACAACTTTAAGCGCATGAACTGAGGCAGAAGACTAATATACCTTCGCAGAGGAGCAATTCACCACGGTCCGATCACGCGCTGGACTCACGAACGCCTCCCTAAAAAATTATCACGACAAGCATTCTCAGAGTATACCAAGACATCTCTCCACCCGAAATTGACCTCTCTTTTGGCCACTCTCTACTTCTGTCATTATCAGGAGCAGCGATTAACTGGCCTTTTTTTCTACACTTTTCTACACTGACACCACCAAGAACAAGAACAGGAATAATATAAAGAAAGCATAACAACACAACAAAAAACGGCACCAGAGTCACCCCTTCCCAAACATACAAGTCCAAATAATAATGATATAAATAACACTACGAGTAATAACAACACCAAGACCAGTAAGAGGAACAGGGAAGAACAGATGAACACAAGAAACTGCCCCAGAGTCACCCCCTTCTTCGTCTCTCCCTCTCGCCTTCGCTCCCCAAACATACAAGTCCAAATAATAATCGTAGAAATAACACTAATATCAACACTAAAATCATTACAAGGAACAAGGAAGGATAACACAACACAGTAAGAAACGACACCAACATCCCTTTCCTTCGTCTCTTCCTCTCGCCTTCCCTCTCATACATCTGCCCAACTAATAATCGTAGAAATAACACTAATATCAACACCAAAATCATTACAAGGAAGAACAACACAACACAGTAAGAAACAGCACCAGAGTCACTCCCTCCCTCTCGCCTTCCCTTCCCAGCGCCGCGTCTTGGCCCAGGAGTCGCCCAATCTGCCGCTGAGATTGGGCGGGGCGTACTGGTCGGGTCCAGAGGTCATGAATATAACTTAAGGTGACTGTGGCCCTCCCTCCCGCCCTCCCGCGACCCCCAGCGACAAGACACGACCCCCGGCGCCCCGCGAGACTCTGATAAGTAGATAGACGCCTAGCAATGGACAGACGGATGGATGGATGATCAGGGGAATGTAGACGAATGGAAGGACTGAGTGGAGGAGATTGAGAAAGCGATAGAGGGAGACGAGAAAGGGATATAAAGAGAGAAAGAAAGGCAGTGTTAGGTAGATATAGAGGTTAATGAGGAATAGATGAATGGTTTGAGATATAGACAGATGAAGAGAGAGTGAAATAGATAGTAAATGATAGGAGATGAAAATGAAGCAGGGAATTGAGAGAGACGCAAGGATAGATATACATTGTTAGGTAGTTATAGACATTAATGGAGAATAGATGGATGGTTTAAGACATAGACATGTAAAGAGAGATAAATTGCGGATGATAGAGGAAAGGAGACGAGAAGAAAGTTGCGATGGAATAAAAGAAAGAAAAGAGGTATTGATAGATAGATAGATAAGAGGATAGAGGATATAAGAAGAAAAGAAAGAGAAAAAGAAGAGAAAACGAGAGACTTGAAAGCTCCACCTCCTCTCTCTCCTCTTCTTCCTCCTCCTCTTCTTCCTCCTCCTCCTCCTCCTCCTCCTCAAAAACTTCTGAGCTACTTTTCGGTCTTCTGCAAGTTTTCTCTTTACTTCCTAACTTGACAAAAGCAGTATTAGCTACGCCTCGGTTTCTTTGTGTGTTCGTCGTACCTAAGTTTGTTGAAGGTAATCAGCGGACTCTCCTACACGCACACGCACACACATACACGCACACACGCAGATCCGCCCCCCCCCCTCCCATACACACACACACACACACACACACACGCACACCGAGAAAGTAATATTGCCATGAATTTGTGAAGATAAGGCACGAAAAAGAACCACAAACTATTATATTTTATGTCGAGAGGAAAGACACGAGAAAGTTATCAAATCACTTACACTAAAAACAAGATCCCACAGTGACTTTATAGGTTGGTATCATAAAACACTCTCGCATCTCACATCAGCTGTTTCTAAAGGCCAAAGAGGGGGTCAGTCGGGTTCTAATGAGTGTTTCTTCAGGTTCATGGTACAGGAGAAGACTCACACTACCACCAGGGTCATAAAACTATCCCTGGAAATGCCCACAAATCCTACGAAAGCCTTGTCAAATATGTGCTTTATGGACGGCGATATGTCTTGTAATGCAACCTATATGTTTTCTGACCAAGAGCAAGACGTTACTTTATTCTAGATTGCAACGAGGAATCTGAAGCGAAGGACATGTTTGAAATGTTAACTCAAGCTGGGAAAGGCTAGAGTATGCGACATTGCTTCAAATAAATTCTTAAACGCAACTCAAAAAACATAGACTTCGCAACGAGGAATTTGAAGCGCGGGAAAGGATTGAAATGTTAACTCACGCTGGGAATGGTTAGACTTCATGACATTCCTACAGCTTAATCCTTAAACTTGACTAAAAAATGTACGATCTGAATAGGTAAACACACTACGGGCACGACTTAACTCATTCTAGACTTTGCAACGAGGAATTTGAAGCGAGGGAAAGGATTTAAATGTTAACTCATGCTGGGAATGGTTAGACTTCATGACATTCCTACAGCTTAATCCTTAAACTTGACTAAAAAATGTACGATCTGAATAGGTAAACACACTACGGGCACGACTTATCTTATTCTCTCTTTGCAACGAGGAATTTGAAGCGAGGGAAAGGATTGAAATGCTAAACCACGCTGGGAAAGGTTAGACCACGTGTCCTACAACCAATTCCTTAAACTCGACTCAAAAGGGTGATGTAAATAGGTGAACACACTACGAACACGACTTAACTTATTCTCTCTTTGCAACGAGGAACCTGAGGAGAAGAAAGTGATTGAAATGTTAACCTACGCTGAGAGAAGTTAGACTACGTGACATTAGTACAATTAAATCTTTAAACTCGACTCAAAAAGGTGATGTAAATAGGTGAACACACAATGAAACACGACCTAACTTATTCTAGTCTTTGCAACGAGGAACCTGAGGAGAAGAAAATAATTGAAATGTTAACCTACGCTGAGAGAAGTTAGACTACGTGACATTACTACAATTAAATCTTTAAACTCGACTCAAAAAGGTGATGTAAATAGGTGAACACACAATGAAACACGACTTAACTTATTCTAGTCTTTGCAACGAGGAATCTGAGGCGAAATAAAGGATTGAAATGTTAATCTACGCTGGGAAAGGTTTGGGAGCGTGACATTATTGCAACTAAATTCTTAAAAGTAACTCAAAGCACTTAGAACTCAACTCAGAAAACTTTACTTTCTTCTAGACTTCGCAACGAGAAATTTGAAGCGAGGGGAAGGATTGAAATGTTAACCCGCGCTGGGAAAGGTTAGAGATCGTGACATTACTGGAGCTATTAAACGTGACTCAAAAGAGCGATGTAAATAAAAGGAGAAGTCTTGCGGTAGGAAAGGAATCGTTTGGGAAGTTGTTAATAGATGATGAGGAAGACAAGAGTGTGGGTCCGATTCTCTGTCTGTCTGTCTGTCTGTCTGCCTGCCTTTCGCTACGGCCATAATGTGAAGAGAAAGGAAGAAGAAGGGAAGTAGAGACAACAAAATAAATGACGACGAAAAGGAAAGTGGAGGAAGCAAAGAATATGAAGACAATAATGAAAGTGAAGACAACAAAACAAATGAAGACAAAAAGGAGGTTAAAGAAACAAAGAATATGAAGACAATAATGAAAGTGAAGACAACAAAACAAATGAAGACAAAAAGGAGGTTAAAGAAACAAAGAAAATGAAGACCAGTGGAAAAGAAGACCGCAAAAAAATTAAAACAAGGAAAATGAACACAACAAAAAGTAAAAAAAAAAAAAACAATAGAAGTGAAGAAAAGGAAGACAAGAAAGAAAAGGAAGAAAACAAAAAAAGGTGAAGAAAAAAGTAATGTAAAAAACAAACAATTAAAAAAGCGGAAAAAACAAAGAATATCAAGACAAAAAGAAACATATATAAACAAAAAAACAAACAAGCTGAAGAAAACAAAGTAAAAACAATTAAGAAAGAAAAAAACTCCTTTAAATTCTATCCATTTGTTCGCGAGCGCCTCTCTGCCTCCGTCACTGCGGCAAGAAAGTGAAGTGGAGACAAACTACTCGAAGAAGAAGCGAGGGAGAGAGAGAAGGAGCAGGAACTTGGAGAGACGAGGCGAATGTTTTATTTATCTAGGCGTCGCAGGAAACGATAATTAAATCCCTGTCAAGTCAACACAAAAAAGGGGTGGAAGTCATTTGTTTTGTATTTGTTTATGTACTCAAAGAAGAAGCGAGAGAGAGAGAAAGAAGGAACGAACAGGAACTTGGAGTGACGAGGCGAATGTTTTATGTATCTAGTCGAAGTAAAGTAGCGGATATAATCAAGTCTCTGTAAAGTCAACACAAAAAGGGGTGGAAGTCATTCGTTTTGGATTTGTTTATGTACTCAAAGAAGAAGCGAGAGAGAGAGAGAAGGAGCGAACAGGAACTTGGAGTGGAGAGGCGAATGTTTTGTTTATCTAGTCGCAGGAAAGTCGTGGATATATTCAAGTCTCTGTAAAGTCAACACAAAAAGGGGTGGAAGTCATTCGTTTTGTATTTGTTTATGTACTCAAAGAAGAAGCGAGAGAGAGAAAGAAGGAACGAACAGGAACTTGGAGTGGCGAGGGGAATGTTTTATGTATCTAGTCGAAGTAAAGTCGCGGATATAATCAAGTCTCTGTCAAGTCAACACAAAAGAAGGTGGAAGTCATTCGTTTTGGATTTGTTTATGTACTCAAAGAAGAAGCGAGAGAGAGAAAGAAGGAACGAACAGGAACTTGGAGTGACGAGGCGAATGTTTTATGTATCTAGTCGCAGGAAAGTCGTGGATATGTTCAAGTCTCTGTAAAGTCAACACAAAAGAAGGTGGAAGTCATTCGTTTTGTATTTGTTTATGTTCTCAAAGAAGAAGCGAGAGAGAGAAAGAAGGAACGAACAGGAACTTGGAGTAGCGAGGCGAATGTTTTATGTATCTAGTCGCAGGAAAGTCGCGGATATAATCAAGTCTCTGTAAAGTCAACACAAAAAAAAGGTGGAAGTCATTCGTTTTGTATCTGTTTTGTTTTAGTGTAGTTTATAAGCATCTTTCGTACATTAAAAACTATATTGATAAAGTAAGTATGAGTTATGACTTGTTTTAGTTGAAGGAAAAAGCAATTCTGGTTTAGTGGATTATATGTTGAGTGAAAATAACGAGTTACAATTGTTTTAGTGTGAGTTACAAACATTTCTCGTACACTGGAAAATACTACTGATAGAGGTAAAAGAATAGAGGTCATTCATTTTGTATCTGTTTTGTTTTAGTGAAGTTTATAAGCATCTTTCGTACGCTGAAAACTATATTGGTAAAGTAAGGATGAGTTATGATTTGTTTTAGTTGAAGGAAAAACCAATTCTGGTTTATTGGATTATATGATGAGTGAAAAAAAAACCGAGTTGCAATTGTTTTAGTGTAAGTTACAAACATTTCTCGTACACTGGAAAATACTACTGATAAAGATAACAGAATGAGTTGTACTTTAGTTCACTGTAAGGTAAAAGCAATTCTCAGTATCTAGAACATATATTGATAAACAGAATATAAAGAGTTGCAATTAAATTTAGTAGAGCAAAAGCAATTGTCGCACGTTAAAAGTAAATATTGATAAAGAAAAAGAATTTTTTTTTTTATATTTTTAGTGTAAGGCAAATACATATATATAGCAGTTTTCATACAATCATCATTCATATTTCCTATCATTGTTACTATTTTTAAAACTATCATTACTTCCATTATTAACATTATTATTAACACATATTAATACTCATAAATAATGGTAGGCTAATTTCCATAGTTAAATTTACCATAAGCTCAAATTAAAAAAAAAAGTTAATTCCACGGGTATCAAAATCTCTCCGGCATTGAAATAGCTTACTACCTTCCTATTTTTACTATTATTAAAACCATTAATACTTATAGCATTATCATCATCGCTCTTATACAACTTAAAATAATGAGTGGGCCATTAACATTAAGTTCAAATTATCAAAATTATCAAAATCTCTCGGGTAAAGACATGGTCTCCTAACTTCTTATTTTTACTATTATCAAAACTATCATTACTTCTAGCGTACTATGGGTGGGCTAATTTCCATAGTTAGACTTACCATCAAGTACAAATTATCAAAAAAGTTAATTCCGCAGGTATCAAAATCTCTCGGGTTTCCTAGTTTCGTATTTTTACTATTATTAAAACTATCATTATTTCTAGCATTATCATCATCGCTAAAAATTATGGGTGGTTTAATTTCCACAGTCAAATTTACCACCAAGTACAAATTAGCGGAAAAGTTACCAAAGTCTCTCGGGCAATGCCATGGTTTCCTAGTTTCTTATTTTCACTATTATTAAAACTATCATTATTTCTAGCATTATCATCATCGCTTAAAACTATGGGTGGTTGAATTTCCACAGTCAAATCTACCACCAAGTACAAATTAGCAGAAAAGTTACCAAAGTCTCTCGGCCAATGACATGCTTTCCTAACTTCTTATTCCCCCTCACACCGAAAGGAGTCGGAATACCTTTTATCCTCCCTCTTCCAGTTCCTGCTTCTATCCAGGAATAATTCATTTGGTGAGCTGCTCCCCTCACTGCCTCGGCTGTTTATCTCTGTCTGTTTCTGCTTCTCTTCTCTTATATCAATTTATCTTATCCTCCCTCTTGTCCTCTTGTTTTTTATCTCCTCTTCTCTCTGTTGTTTATCTGTCTTTCCCTTCTCATTTATCTTAGTTTATCTTATCTTTTCTCTTTTTTCCTTTCTTTTTCTCGCCACTCATATTTTCTCCTCTATCCTATGCTGTCTTTCTTTTAATTTTTCTCTCTAATTCTTTCTCTCTCCCTCATTTTTGCTTATATTCTCTCTTTTCCTCTCCTCTCCTTTCCTCTTCTCCCTTCTTTTCTCCCCTCTGACATTTATCTATCTATATATCTCAATTTCTCTCTTTTCTTTCTCTTCTCTTATAGCATCTTATATTACTTCTCACTCCTTTTCTCTCTCTATCCTTTGCAATCTATCGATATATCTCTTTAATTAATCTATCTCTCTTTAACTCTCTTCTCATCTTTTATCCAGTCTAACGTCATCTTTTCGTAACACTTTTCTTTCTCTTTAATCTTCGCATATATTCTTTCCTCTTCTCTCCTCTGCTATCTATCTCAATACCTACATCTATCTATCTATATATACAAAACTCTCTGCCGTTCCCTCTTCCTCTCCCTCTCCTTCTTCTTCCCTCCCTAACACATCACACAGCAGACCAGACCAAAGAGAGAGAGAGAGGGAGAGAGAGCGAGAGAGACGGAGAAACAAAACCTCACAGATCACAGAGAGAGGGAGAGCAAGAGGGAGACCGCCCCAGTATTGACGGCGGAAAAATAAACAATTAACGAGGCCATTAGAGGGCAAAAATAGGTCGAGTTAACGAGCATTACGTTCCAATCGGGGCCGAGATAATGACCTGGGCTGAGGGCTGACCTAGTGTGTGTTTGGGGGATTGGAGACCGTATGAAAAGGTTTAAATGAATTGGAATCTATATAGTTGTAGTGTTGTTGTTGTTGTTGTTGTTGGTGGTGGTGGTGGTGGTAGTAGTAGTAGTAGTAGTAGTAGTAGTAGTAGAAATATAAAAACACGAATAGTAAATAATAGAAAAAAAAACTAGAAAATGGACAAATTACCATAAAAAAGAAGAATGAGAGAAAAAGGAAAAAGAACGCCAGACAAAGAGAGAGAAAGAAAAAAAAAACTAATAAACGAATATGAAAAAAAATGACAAAAAATTAAAAGAAAGAATGAGATGAATAAATTAAGTCCCCGGGCTCAAAAATATAAAAATGACAGTCAAGCATTTTCTCGGCGGGACATTTCAAATTCGCGGAAGTCGGATAAAAGAAATAACATTCATTTCGCATACCAAAAAAAAAGGGAGAGAAAATATTTAGGGAGTCAGGCATTTATGAATAAGTGGAACACGAGCATGGCTGGGACGGACAGACAGACAAACAGACAGACAGACAGACAGACAGACAGACAGATACAGACAGACATACAGATAGACAGATAGACAGACACACAGACACAGACAGACAGACAGACAGACAGGTAAACAGACAGAGGCATACAGAGAGAGAGAGAGAGAGAGAGAGAGAGAGAGAGAGAGAGAGAGAGAGAGAGAGAGAGAGAGAGAGAGAGAGAGAGAGAGAGAGAGAGAGAGAGAGAGAGATAGAGAGACACACAGAGAGAGAGAGAGAGAGAGAGAGAGAGAGAGAGAGAGAGAGAGAGAGAGAGAGAGAGAGAGAGAGAGAGAGAGAGAGAGAGAGAGAGAGAGAGGCAGACAAACAGACTAACAGAAAGACGCACAGACAGATAGACAGACAAAGACAGACAGACAGCAATATAGAATGACAGATGCAGAAAAAGATAAAAAAAACAACAATAAGAAGCAAGAAAAGGAATGAGACACAGAAAGAACAGACAACATAAAAAAAATCAGACAGAACAGAGAGAGAAAAAAAGGAGAGGAAAAACATATGGAAACAAACACGAGAGAAATGGAGCAAGAAAAACAGGGAGATAACAAACAGAGGCGTGACAGAAAACAGGAAAAAAACAGGAAAACGGATGAAAAGAGACAGAATGTAAGGAAGATATAAAAGAAAGATGTATTAAGTAGACAGAAAACAGACAGAGGCGTGACAGAAAACAGGAAAAAAACGGGACAACGGATAAAAACAGACAGAGGAAAAAAAAGAAATATGTATTAAGTCGACAGAAAAACAGACAGAGGCGTAACCGAAAACAGGAAAATAAACAGGAAAACGGATAAAAACAGACAGAAAGAGAGGAAAAAAAAGAAAGATGTATTTAAGTAGACAGAAAAACAGACAGAGGTGTGACAAAAAACAGGAAAAAAACAGGAAAAAAAACAGGAAAACGGATAAAACAAACAGAAGAAAAAAAGAAAGATGTATTAAGTAGACAGAAAACAGACAGAGGCGTAACAGAAAACAGGAAAAAAACAGGAAAACGGATAAAAAACAGACAGAGGAAACAAAAAAGAAATGTATTTAATAGACAGAAAAAAAGATAAAATGTTAATTATATGAGAAAATAAACTTTAGAATTATATAAAAAAAAAAGAGTAAGAAAAGAAAGAAAAATATCGTATAACTCCAACAATTCTGGCTTTTCTTGCTTATGTATTTATCTCTATCATTTATTCATTTATTTATTATTATTATTATTATTTTATTATTTTTTATGTGTGTGTCACCGAATGGACGACGTCTGCAAAGTTAATGAAGAAAACTTAGGAATTCTTTTTCTAAGGTTGTGGTGAGAGACTTTCAGTGTATGTACGTATTTTTTTTAACACACACACACACACACACACACACACACACACACACACACACACACACACTCCCCCACACATACATTCCTGTACCCCCAAATCCCACCACCACCACCACCACCACCACCATTACCTTCATCTATTATTAAACGTCTCTGGAATCGATATAATTACTCACTACATTCTTGAACTTCATATTAAACCCAACATTATTTTTCTATAGCACACTCTAACTTAACTCCTCTTATATTTTCCTTTATATATTACAAGAAATTTTATAACTAACCATTACTATCATTATTTCATTTATATTTTCTTTCATAAACTCGAATGTTCAAGTGGAATGGATCAGCGAATTCTGTGATATAGTTTTTGATCCTCTTAAATGGCATGGATTAGATTTGTATAAGATTTTGACTGTGTTGGAACCATTATCGGCTTTTCTCTCTCTCTCTCTCTCTCTCTCTCTCTCTCTCTCTCTCTCTCTCTCTCTCTCTCTCTCTCTCTCTCTCTCTCTCTCTCTCTCTTCTTCTCTCTTCCTCTTTCTCTTCATTTTGTCATTTTGATTTCTTTTTGACTCTCTCTCTCTCTCTCTCTCTCCCCCTCTCTCGTTCATTACCGAAGCACTGGACTCCAAAAAAGAAAGGCGCATTAAAACTTTGACGCCAATCAGGTGCAGAAGTTTACCTGAAAGTGCTAATTAGAGAAGGTGACGGCGAGGGGCAGGTGAGGAAGACAGGTACGCGGACCCCGTCTCTCTCTCTCTCTCTTTATCCATTTTTTATTCTACTTGTATCTCTTTCTCTTCTCTGTTTTCTGTTCTCCTTCTACGGTTTCACTTTCCTCTTTTGTTTGGGATGGTACAACTTCTTTCTCTTTTTCAAGCCTATCTCTTTTCTTCTGTATTTCCTCTGTGTTTCTTCTTTCTTCTGTATTTCGCTTTATGAGTCTGTATCTCTGTCTTGTCTTCTCTGATTTCTGTCTTCTTTTCTGTTCGTTTGGTATTCCTCTGTCTCTTTCTATCTGTTTTCTCTAATCTTTCGTGTTTTTCGATTCTATCTTCCATTCACGCTACTCTAGTTTCTCCTTCTCTTCTTCTTCCTCTTTCTTCTACTCCTTCTTCTTCTTCTTATCCTAGTTTCTCCTTCTCTTCTTCTTCTTTCTTCTTATCCTTCTCCCCCTTCTTATAGTGTCTCACCTACGTACCTAAACACACACACAAAACTATGGATGTCTTCAGGCTACCGTGGTCTTTCCTCCTCCTCCTCCTCTTCTTACTCTTTCTTCTTCTCCTCCTTCTTATAATGTTACTCCTACGTACTTATACACTAAAAAAACTATGCATTTCTTCAGGCTACACTGGTCCCTCCTTCTCTTCCTTCTCCTTCTAGTGTTTGCCTCTAAGAATACTGATCAAGAATGAACGAGTGTAAGCAAACCTTTTATGTAGTTTGATACCAACGAACGTAGACACACACAACACTACGCAGTCCACTCTAAACCAGTTCCTCCTCCTCCTCCTCTTCCTCCTCCTCCTCCTCCTCGTGTTTGCCTCTTAAAGATAATGAAGGCAGGATGAGCGGGAGTGGGCAAACCTTCTACATTATGCACGGGAGAGTTGATAAACTGAGAGGCGACATATTAAGAGCGCCTCGTCCGGGTAATGTTGTGTGTGTACCGGACCGGGCCAGCGAGGAGGAGGAGAAGTCAGCGGGGATGACGTGCTTTAAAAATAGATCGTAAAAAGAAAGTAGAGCAATGATGATACAAGGGAAGAAAAACTGCACGGAGAATAGAGATAAAGGAATGAAGAAATGATAATAGTGATGGAGAAAAGAGAATAGGATGTTGAAGATGATGATAAAGGGAAGAATGATTGCACGGAAACTAGATTGAGGTAAAAGAATATAAGAATGAGAATGTTAAACGACAAAAAGAATAGAATGATTTTGATGATGATGTTAAAAAAGGAAGAAGAATTGCACGGAAGCTAGATTGAGGTAAAGGATTATGAGAGTGTTAATGTTGAACGAGAATGAAGTATAGAATGATGTTGAAGATGATGTTTAAAAGGAAGGAAAAGGCGCAGAGAAAATTGATTGAGGAAAAGGAATATGAGAATGCTAATGTTGAACGAGAAAAAGAATAGAATGATTTTGAAGATGATGTTAAAAAGGAAGAAAAAGTGCAGAGAAAATTGATTGAGGAAAAGGAGTTTGAGAATGATAGTAATGATGAACGAAAGGAAGAAAAAAGAAGAACGCGAAAGATGGATTTAGAAAGATATAGATAGAATGATAGACAAATAGATAGATAAATAGATAAATTAAAATAAAGAAAAATAAAGAAAGAACAAAGACAGACCCAAAGAAACAAAAGAATAATACAAAACTCGATAATGCAAGAACAAAAAATACACAGAAGATGGATTTAGAACGATATAGATAGAATGACAGACAAATAGATAGATAAATAGATGAACTGAAAGAAAGAAAAATAAAGAAAGAACAGAGACAGACCCAAAGAAACTTAAGAATAATGCAAAACTCGATAACGCAAGAAATGAAAATGCACAAAAATAAAACCTTAATCTGCCTACCCTCAATTAACCAGCGAAAGTAGGAAATAAACAGAAGAAAAGATAAAAGGAGAAGCCATTTCGTCGCTATGCACCACCAATACTGAGAAACCTGTCCCCCACGCGTACTGAACCAAGCAGTAACCGGACGCGTGTTGATTCTGCCATAAAGGTAATTTAGCAAGGTGATTCACGTCCTAATCATTGAGTTCCTACCTGGCTGCCCTCCCTTCTTCCCTCCCTCCCTTCCAACTTTCTTTCTTTCCTTCATTCTTTATTTCTTTTTCTCTGTCTCCTCTTCTCTGTCTAACTACCTTCCTTCCTTCCTTCCTTCTTTCCTTCTCTCCAAGCATCGAGTTCTTACCTCCCTGCCTTCTCTTCTTCCCTCCCTTTTTACTTTCTTTCTTTCCTTCCTTCTTTTTTTTCCTTCCTTCTTTCTTTCTTTCCTTTTCACTTTCTTTTCTTCTCTGTCTCCCCCTCTCTTTCTACCTTCCTTCCTTCCTTCCTTACTTTTTTTTCTCGTTTCTCCCTCCCTTCTTCCCTCCTCCCTTCTTTCTATTTTTCCTTTCTTCCTTCTTTTCCTTCTCTCTTTCTCTCTCTGTCTCCCCCTCTCTTCTTTTCTTCTCTATTCTTTTCGTCCTCTGTTTTTCCTCTATTCCTTCCATTCTCCTTCGCTTTCTTCCTCTCTGTCTCTCCCTTCCTTCCTTCATTTCTGCTTTCTCTCCTTTCCTTCTCTGTTTTTCCGTTTATTCCTTTTTCCCCTCTTCCTTTCATCCTTTTTCTCACTCTTTTTCCCTCCCCTTTTTTATCTGTCTATTCATATCTTCCTCCTTTCTTCCTTTCTCTCTTCTTTCTCTTTCTGTCTCTCCTTCTCTCCCTCCTTTTCTTCCCTTCTTTGTCTCTCCCTCTCTTCTTCGTTTTATTCTTAAGTTTATCAGCAATCTATACACACACACACACACACACACACACACACACACACACACACACACACACACACACACACACACACTCCTAAAACAATAGCGTCGAGAGCACTTCAGTTTGCAAACATTTTTATTACAGAAAATCGAAGAAGTGAGAGAAGAAGAAGAAGAAGAAGAAAAACGAGAACAAGAACAAGGAGAACAAGAAGGTAACGAAGATGAATAAGAAGACAAAGAAGAAAAGATTATAATGAAGAAAAAGAAGAAAAAAGAAAAATTAAAAAGATGATGAAGGAGAAAATAAAGATGATAATAATAATAATTAAGACCAGCTTCACACACACACACACACACACACACACACACACACACACACACACACACACACACACACACACACCTCTCCCCCACCCCTTACCCCCCCACAGAAACAAATAATACTAATAATAATCATAATAATAAACCCCCCCAAAAAAATACAAAGAAGAAACAGCAAAATAAAAACACAGGATGATATACACGATAAAGCGAACATTAATATTATTCGAGAAGGAGCAAGAGAGGAAAATATTGCTCTAGAATTTACTGAAGCAACTTATCACTAAAAGAAACATGATATTCAGAGAGCCATAAATTTACACATATTGGTTTCCTTAATTAACAGAACGAAGAAGAAGAAGAAAAAGGAGGAGGAGGAGGAACAAAAAGGCGAAGAGAACGAAAGGAAAAATGAAGAATGGAAGGGAGTGAAATATATGACGAAGAAGAAGAAGAAGAAGAAAAGAAAAAGAAAAAGAAAAAGAAAAAGAAGAAGAAAAAGAAAAAGAAAACGAAAAAGAAAACGAAAAAGAAGAAGAAGGAACACAAAGATGAAGGAGAGATAAGAGATAAAAGGATACAAGAAGTGGAAGATGAGAAACTTGAAAGATGAATAGAAGACAAAAAAAATTAATGAAGGAAAAATGTAGGAATGAAGAGAAGGAAGAAATATGAATCGAAGGAGAGGAAGAGAGAAAGGAGAAAGAAAGAAAGTGGATAAAAGGAGGAAGAAAAACGGTTTGATAAATGTGAAAGATGAAGAGAAAACGAGAAAGAAATGAAGGGAAAAAAAGGAGGAAGAAAATGAAAGGATGAAATATAGAACGAAGAGGAGGAGGAGGAAAGAGAGAGTATCGTAAATAAAGGAAGGAAGGAGAGAGAGAAGGAAGACAAGAAATATAAAAAAAAGGTAAAAAAAGGGAGAATGAAAGGAAGGAAAAATATATAGACCGAAGGAGAAGAGGAGAGAAAGGAGAAAGAAATAAGGAAGGAAGGAAGGAAGGAAGGAAAGGAAAGGAGAAGAGAAGGAAATAACGTTTAGATAAAATTTCACCAACAATTATAAGAGGAAACAAAAACTACGCATTAATTAAGAAGAGGAGGAGGAGGAGGAGGAGGAGGAGGAAGAGGAAGACGAAGAAGAATCATTTACATACACACACAAAAACGCTCTTTCTCTTCCTCTTTATCTTCTTCATCATCTCCTCCTCCTCCTCCTCCTCCTCCTTCTCTTCCTCCTCCTCCTCCTACTACTACTACTACTACTACTACTACAACTACTACTCTTCCTCCTCCACCAATTCTTCATCCTCCTCCTCTTCCGCTTCTTCTTCCTTCTCCTCCTTCTCCTCCTAAACCCTCTTGGCACAAGGATTTAGATTGCGTCATCGTCTCTTACCCGCGTCAAGGTGTTCGATCCCCTTCTAAGGTACGACCCAGGTAATGATCCTTCCCGAGACCCTAATGACCGCAGGAGGAGGAGGAGGAGGAGGAGGAGGAGATGAAGAAGAGAAAGAGGAAGGAACCTGATTTTTGTGAGTGTGTAAATGATTCTTCCTCCTCTTCCTCTTCTTCCTCCTCCTCCTCCTCCTCCTCCTCCTCCTCTTAAGTTCGGTTATTGATAGAGTTGCAACATTATTTTCTCCCTAATGATTCTGCTGTCCGTGAGAGAGAGAGAGAGAGAGAGAGAGAGAGAGAGAGAGAGAGAGAGAGAGAGAGAGAGAGAGAGAGAGAGAGAGAGAGAGAGAGAGAGAGAGAGAGAGAGAGAAAATAAGCAAAAAACAATTATTTCCTCTTTCTTGTCTTCCTCTTCTTCTCTTCCTTCCTTCCTTCTTTCCTCTCTTCCTCCCTCCCTCCCTTCCTTCCTCCTTCCTTTCTTCCTTTGTCCTCTCCTTTCCTCCCTTGCTTTGTGTGTGAGTGTGAGTGTGAGTGTGAGTGTGTGTGTGTGTGTGTGTGTGTGTGTGTGTGTGTGTGAGTGTGTGTGTTTGTGTGTGTGTGTGTGTGTGTGTATCTAATGTTTTAATACCGCAAATCACAATCACTCCCCTCTCTCCTTCCTTCTCCCTTCCTCTCTCTCTCTCCCTCTCTCCCTCCTCCCCTTCCCTGAGAGTGGAGCAAAGTACAGGGTAAGAGGGAGAGAAGTGAGCACTGCATGGAGGAAAATACAAAGGAGCGAGGAGGAGAAAGCGGAAAAAGTGCAACCGAGTCCGTAATTAGAAGTAGTTTGAGGAGTGCAGGGAAGGGAAAGGACTGAAGGAAAGAAAGGAAGGGAAAGGTAGAAATATAGACGAGTGAAATTAAGTAAAAGAGTAGAAGGAAATGTCTGACGAACGCGGGGAACTTAGCAACCGAGTCCATATTTAGAGTTAGTTTGAGAGGTGCAGAGAAGGGAATGGATGGGCAGGTAGAGATGGAAATAGAAGGAAATGTATTTAAATGTATGGAAATGAAGGAAATGTATGGAAATGACGAATTAATGAAAGAAAATATCAGGTATAAGGGAGAGGTAGAAATAGTTTGTCAGTACAGGTGAAGAAGAGAATTTACACACAAGGACAGACATAAGAAAAGAATCTACAAGGGGAAAAGAGGAAAAAGATTAAGAAAAGATAAAAAGTAAAAAGGTGTTCGCGTGAGTGTATGTACTTTCTGTGTGTGTGTAAGAAAGCATTGAATCTTTCTGCTGAAGATTTTAATAAGCGAAACAAAGGGGAAACAAAATTAATAAGGGTAACCTGAAGAGAAGTTGAGATTTAAAAGTAGTTGTTTTTAAAAGGAAATATTTATCCTCCAAAACAAAATAAAACTAAAAATAAAGAAAACAAGAAAAAGTAAGATTGTTTTAAGGTATAACACAAGACAGTAGAGAAAAGAAGAAAATAAAGAAAGTCACTGTATATATAAATTCAAGGAAACAAGGAGAAAAAATAAGGAAAGTATAATATATAAGAAGGTAATGGGTGTGTGTGTATACGTTCACTAATATTAAAAGTTTTTAGTAATATTTATAAAAGGAGTAATTTCTTGAGGCGCAACGGGAAAATAAAAACAAATAGAAATATGTGTGTGTGTGTGTGTGTGTGTGTGTGTGTGTGTGTGTGTGTGTGTGTGTGTGTGTGTGTGTGTGTGTGTGTGTGTGTGTGTGTGTGTGTGTGTGTTTCTAAGTAAGTCTAAAGTAAATATCCAGTAACGTTTGTAGAGGCGTAACATAGCTAACGTTTCAGGAGGCGCAACGTTTTCCGGCCGCATCGCATCAACGTTTTCTCGGCCGAATTCCTCTTTTAATTAACACACAGACGCTGCCGAGTCTAAATATTTAACTCCTGCTTTATGTTATCTCATTTTTCTGGCCTCGGGAAATATCCAAAAAGAATTTAATATGCAGCCCGGGCCAATATATATCCGGGTACCCTTCCCCTCCTCCTCCTTCTCTTCTTCCTCTTCTTCCTCCTCCGAGTTGCCTTCCTCCTCTTCATTCCTCTCTTCCTTGTTCGTATTCACTCCTTGCACTTTCATTCTCCTCCTTCTTCTACTCCTCCTCCTCCTCTTCTTCCTCTTCTTCCTCCTCCTCCTTCCCTTCCTCTCCATTCTTCGTATTTGTTCACTCTTTGCACTCTCATTCTCCTTCTCCTCCTCCTCCTCCTCCTCCTCCTCTTCATCGTCTTCATCTTCTTCCTCTTTTTCTTACTCCAACAATATATATCAGGGTACCCTAACCCCTCCTCCTCCTCCTCTTCTTCCTCTTCTTCCTCCTCCTCCTCCTTCCTCCCTCCTCTTCATTCCTCTCTTCCTCGTACTTATTCACTCTTTCCACTCTCATTCTCCTCCTTCTCCTCCTCCTCCTCTTCATCCATCTTCATCTTCTTCCTCGTCTTCCTCTTCTTCTTCCTCCTCCTCCTCTTCATTACTCTCTTCCTCGTACTGATTCACTCCTTGCTCTCTTTCCTCCTTCTCTTCCTTCCTCTTCTTCTTCTCTTCCTCCCTTAGTTATCCTCCTCCTCTTTCTTTCCTCTCTTCTTCTTTTGACTTCCTTACTCTTTCTCCTTTTCTTCCTTTTCTTTCTTCTCCTCTTTCTTTTAATAATTCTCCTCATCCTCCTCCTCATTTCCTCTCTTCCTCCTTCTCTTTCGATCCCCTCTTCCTCTTTCTCTTTTCCTGATTTCCTCCTCTTCCCTTTTCTTAATTCATCCTCTGCTCCTTCTCTTATGCTTCCCCTCCTCCTCCTCCTCCTCCTCCTCCTCCTCCTCCTCCTCCTCCTCTTCAGCAAGTTATTACGGACGGGTTCTTCCACACCTTCGCGTCGCTGGCATATTAAAAAGGGAAAGTAAGTTGTTTGATTGCTCTCTCTCTCTCTCTCTCTCTCTCTCTCTCTCTCTCCTTTCTTTCTTCCGTATTCCTTCTCTCTCTTTCTCCTTTCTTAAGTTCATATCTTTTTTTTTCTCTCTCTCTCTTTATCCTCCCCCCCCCCCCAACACACACACATAGTACCCCCCCCCCCCAACACACACAAACACAACCCCCCCCCCACACACATACACTTCGCTATACACACACACAAGAGGGCAGACCGTATAGTGTAGACGCAGTACATTGCAAGATTCACTACATCGTAAGTCCACTACGTAAGGAATTTAAGGGAACCATATATCCAGGTAAATGAAACAAGGTGAGAAGGAGGAGGAGGAGGAGGAGGAGGAGGAGGATGTGATAGATGGAAAGGTTAAACAAGAACAAGAGAGGAAAAGGAATAAGAGATGATCAAAAAAAATATAAAGAGAGAGAAATGAAGATACGAATAAGGATAATAAATTTTTTTTTAGAAAAGAACAAGAAGAAATGGAGGAAGAGAGGAGGAGAAGAAAGGTGAAGAAGAGGAGCTAAAACGAAGAAAATAAGAATAATGAAAAAAACAGAAAACCACGAAGAAAAAGAGGAAGAAAAGAGGAAAAGAAAGATTTGGAAGAGACGCTAAAAACGAACATAAAGAAAGCAAGAACGAGAAACAGCAGAAGGATAAAACGAATAAGAAAGAGAAAATAGAATAAAAAATAACGATTACAAAAAAGAAGAGAGAAGGAGGAGGAGGAAATGGAGGAGGACGTGAACAAAAAAGAAAAAAAAGAGAAGAGAAGCTGAAACAGGAGAAAAAGCAAGATATTAAAAGTTAAAATAAATACCAAGAAAACGCAGAAACAGGAACAGCAAAAAATAGAGTAAGAGGAATTAGGAGATAACTGATGATGATGAGAAGCAGAGGAGAAAAAAGAAGAGCAGGAAGTTAAAGAAGAAGAACGAGGAGGAGGAGGAGGAGGAGGAGAAACAGGTGATGATGGAGTAGAAAGAAAAGAAAAGTATTAATGAAAATAAGACAAGGGCGAGAGCGAGAGCGAGAGCGAGAGAGAGAGAGAGAGAGAGAGAGAGAGAGAGAGAGAGAGAGAGAGAGAGAGAGAGAGAGAGAGAGAGAGAGAGAGAGAGAGAGAGAGAGAGTGTCCTTAGAATACTTAAATAGTAATGCTCATAAGAAAATAAGAAAAAGTTACCGAAAGAAAATTAGAGCAAAACTTCATTTACGAAAGAGAGCGTTTGTGAAGATTACAGAAAAGTGGAGGAAAGTTGCAGTTATTAGTGGACTCTCTCTCTCTCTCTCTCTCTCTCTCTCTCTCTCTCTCTCTCTCTTTTTAATAAACCATTTCTCGCACCACTCAGCTGATGCTCTTTTGTTTTAGGTCAAGCTTCTTACCCTGTCAAAATCGAGGTTCCAGTCGCATTAGTTTCGATCCTCGTTTATCTATTGTGAGATCGCTGTAATCTTTGTTTATTGTGTCTATGACAGAGAGATTACGCGCAGGGCAGTAAGGAAGCAGGCGCGTAAGGCAGTGCGCATGTGTAAAGAGACCAGGAGGAGCCACTACTAGCCTCCCTGGATGAAAAATAACTCTCTAAGACGTTAAGGATGATATTTTTTTATAAGTTTAGTAGGCAATCGTGTTGGCCCGTTCGCCCCCCGTTTATGTTTACTTGTCCGATATTTACGGTGCCGTGGGCCGATCCCGGAGACGAGCCGAAAGTGTAAATATCCTCCCTGGGCCCGCGAGACACAGTTAAAGGACGAGGGAAAAAAACGTGGATGTGATAGGAAGGGAAAATGTGTTCAGAAAATATTAGAAATGTTTATGATGGAGTAAAAATGTGTTTATAAGCGAAATAGGATTGTGATGACTATACGAGTATATGACAGAAAATGTTAAAATAAGTTAAAATAAGTTAAAGGACGAGAGGAAAAAACGCGGATGTGATAGGAAGTTAAAATGTGTTCTGAGAATATCAGAAATGTTTATGATGGAGTAAAAATGTGTTTATGAGCGAAATAAGGGGAATTGACTACTATACGAGATATGACAATAATAAAATAAGTTAAAAAAAGGACACGCGGATGTGATAGGAAGTTAAAATGTGTTCAGAAAATATCAGAAATGTTTATGACGGAGTAAAAATGTGTTTATGAGCGAAATAGGACTGTGATGAGTATACGAGCATATGATAAAATGTTAAGATAAGTAGAAAGGAATATAATCATGTGATTTAAAAATATTGTCACTCGTAAAAAGGTGAGATAAAAAGTATAAATGCGGATGAAAACTGTTGTAATATTTTTTTTTTAGAGCAAAGGAGACAGTTCAAAGGCACACAAAATATAAGGAAAGAAAAGCCCGTTAATACGTAAATAGACGTTTGATATAATGAAAATAGATGACAGATAACGTTTTGAGATCCTATAAATGTAACTGGAAAAAAAAACTGTAATGCGTGAAAAAGTAAATAAGTGTTAAAATATATAAAAAAATGAGAAAAAAACAAAACAAATGTGATGATCAACGTTTGAAAGAAAAATATTGTTGGAAAAATATTGTTTATGTACGTGTGACCAGAAACAGCAAGAAAATCAACAACAAAAACTTAATTCTTATACAAAGAGGAGGAGGATGAGGAGGATGAGGAGGATGAGGAGGAGGGGGAGAGGAAGGGGAGAGGTAGAGAGAGCGTGCGACAATGGACCGTGTAGGAATAACATTGATCCTAACAACTCTAGGGACCCAGACAGCCAGGTTTCAGTACACGCCCTGACTCGTCCGCTTCTATATATAATGTACTACCAATGACTACAAAGGATGTGTTCTTCCCAGATCTGTTTTGGGGTCTAAAACAGAGGCAATTTAACTCTAGGGATCCAGCTATGAAGGTTTCACTACACGCCCCGACTCCTCCGCTACTGTCATATAAAATATACTACAGACAGCTACAAGGGACGATATTTACCCAGAGCTGTTATTGGGTCTAAAACAGAGGCAACTTAACTCTAGGGATCCAGCTATGAAGGTTTCACTACACGCCCCGACTCCTCCGCTACTGTCATATAAAATATACTACAGACAGCTACAAGGGACGATATTTACCCAGAGCTGTTATTGGGTCTAAAACAGAGGCAACTTAACTCTAGGGATCCAGCTATGAAGGTTTCACTACACGCCCCGACTCCTCCGCTACTGTCATATAAAATGTACTACAGACGACTACAAGGGACGATATTTACCCAGAGCTGTTATTGGGTCTAAAACATGAGCAGTATTAACTCTTCGGACCCAACCAGCCATATTTCACACCACCCCCTGACACGTAGTTGACTTCTTCCACAACTCGCTGCCTCTTTGTTATATTAGGTTCCACAGGGGAGTACAAGCGACAGTTTTGTCCCGAGAGCTGTTTCTGTGTTTCTAAAAAGTACCATAAACACTCAAGGGACGGAAGGACAGGAAGCGAAGGAAAAAGGAAAACTAAGAGAAATGGAAAACAAGATAAAATGAGAGAGTTTTCACCCATAGCTTATTTTCGTGTCTGGAAAGTATCATAAACACCTTAGGGACAGACGGGTATGGAACGAAGGAAAAAGGAAGACCAAAAAGAAACGCAAAATCAGATGAAATAAACGAGTAAGAGTCGGACAGTTCTCACCCAGAGGTTATTTTTCCGGGTCGAAACTGCTTCATAAACACCCCAGGGATTAAGACGGCTCGCCCTGACGTCCCTCGCTTCATGCCTTGCCTTCCTCTCTCCCTCTCCTTTGCGACAAAGGATGAAAAAATGTTGACTGGAAACTGGAAAAAAGGTAACTGAGGACGAATAGCAAATGAGGGTAAAAACAGACTCGTGGATAAAGAGAACGGAGAGAAAGGAGGATTAACAGGGAAGCAAGGAAGATAACCATGAATGAATAGGGAACAAGATGGGAAAAAAATGTTGACTGGAAACCGGAAAAAAAGGTTTGAGGACGAATAGCAAACTGAGGGTAAAAATAGACTCGTGGACAAAGAGAACGGAGAGAAAGGAGGATTAACAGGGAAGCAAGGAAGATAACCATGACTGAATAGGGAACAAGATGAGAAAAAAATGTTGACTGGAAACCGGAAAAAAAAGATTTGAGGACGAATAGTAAACTGAGGGTAAAAATAGACTCGTGGACAAAGAGAACGTAGAGAAAGGAGGATTAACAGGGAAGAACTGGAAAAGGAGAAAAGATAAGGAAAAGAGAACAAAGAACTTACACAATGGAAAAGAGCAAAAACGGAGTGAGATTCAGACATAAGAAAGAACATGGGAAAAGGCAACAGAAGGAAGAAAGGAAACAGATAACGAAGAAAATAAATCAGACTAAAGAGGAGGTAGAAAAGTATAAGAAAAGAAATAATAGAAAGAAAACAGGAAAAAGAAAAACATAATTAAAGAAAAAAATGTGAAACGAGACGACGAATGGAAGGAATCAAATAAAGAAAATAAGGAAAAAAAGAATAAAAAACAAGAAAAGAAAACGAGGAATAGGGAAAAACATACCATAGTAAAGGAAAGAAAATGGGAAGCGAGAAATGACGAAAGAAGAAAAACAAAAAAGACTAAAATAAATCAGAAAAAGACGAAACAAGAATAGAAAACAAAGAACAGGAAGACAAAACAAAACAAAACAAAAACAAACAAAATTACACACAAAAAACTAAACAATTAACAGAAAACAAACAGACCGAGAAAAGGACTCACCAATTATCAACAGGAGCAAGAACATAACAGCGTAACAGGTAACATGGAAGAAAACGGGAGGGGGATGACTAAACAAGGTTGGCAAATCCGTAACAAGGGACAGAGAGGAATAATGGATGAGAATGGGAGAAGCGAGGGAGAGAAAACGATAGATAGACAGACAAGATAGATAGATAGACAGAGATAGATGTAGAGAGAGAGTGAGTTTGAGAGAGAAGATAGACAAGATAGATAGATAGATAGACAGATAGAAGTAGGGAGAGAGAAAGAGTGAGTTTAAGAGAAAAGAAAATGTAAGAAAAACTGAAGAAAAGGAAGCATAAAAGAAAAAACAAGAGGAAAAACAGTGAAATTGAAAGAAAAATGGAGGAAAAATCGGAGAGAGAGAGAGAGAGAGAGAGAGAGAGAGAGAGAGAGAGAGAGAGAGAGAGAGAGAGAGAGAGAGAGAGAGAGAGAGAGAGAGAGAGAGAGAATAAACCAGAAAGAGCAATAAAAAACAAATTAATAAATGCATATTATACATAGATAGCTAAAAGAAAAAAATTCGAAAAATAAATTCAGAAAAAAACAAAACATTTGCACCAAAACGAGGCCCAATATCTTATTTCGAAGCTTTTAGGACAAAGGAAAGCAGCGTCCCATGAGAGGCGGGAACAATTCTGGCTTTGATTCATCAGCTCAGAGGACAAGTTGTTAGGGCGAGAAAAGAGGCAGCCGAAGACGTGGAGGCGTGAGATGGTTTGGAAGCGAGGCAATGAATTCTTCTTTTGGTACGATAACAGAGGATGATAGAAGGTTAAACAGGAGGATGATAAAAAACTAAACAAAAGGTAATATAGAGGGTTTAACAGATGGTAGATAGAAAGTTTAACAGGGAGAGGAATAGAAGTAAGCAGAGGATAGATAGAAGGTTTAACAGAAGGAAGATCACGAGCTTAACAGGAAAAGGAATAAGAGCAAGAACAGAGCAAGAAGCAGAACGAAAACAGAACGAAAGCAGAACGAAAACAGAACGATAGCAAAACGATAACAGAACGAAAACAGAACGAAAACAGGACGAAAACAGAACGAAAACAGAACGAAAACAACGAAAACAGAATGAAAACAAAACAAGAACAAAACAAAAACAAAACAAGAACAGAACAAGAGCTAAACGAAAACAATACAAATAAGAAAACGCCAAATACTCTCTCCAAACCTTTACCTTTTCACGGGCAAACTAAAAGAAATTACCCCGCCGCTTCATAATACAGTTCACGGTATAGAACATAAAAACACTCAACATTAAAATCCAAACCCAAACAGTGTAATATTAAGTTACTTCACGCTCACGCACTGACCCTGGAGAATAAAGGAAGACTATTAACATATATTTTTTTTCCACGCCTCGCCTCTGAAGCCCATTGACAGGAGGCGATTATGAATGCAATGTGTCGTTTGATGAGTATTGTGACGCGAAATATCATTACTGTCAGCCCCAATGTATTTCCGCCTACATCTGATTGTGTGTGTGTGTGTGTGTGTGTGTGTGTGTGTGTGTGTGTGTGTGTGTGTGTGTGTGTGTGTGTGTGTGTGTGTGTGTGTGTGTGTGTGTGTGTGTGTGTGTGTGTGTGTGTGTGTGTGTTGAATTTTTTATGCAAGTTTCAATGTATTTTTTATCTTGACAAGTGAGAATCGGATTATGAATAGTTAACGATGGAGAATATTAAAAAAGATTGTGATGATATTTTTCCTTTATAGCTTTAGAAAAAATATAAAGGTTTGTCTTTCTCTGGCCTTACAAAAATGTGATGATATTTGTCTGTACTAAAATTTTCGTGTTTCAACGTAATTCTTTATCTTGCAAAATTAATAGTAAGAGCTCATGAAAAGATAAAGGAAGGAAAATGTTAAAGAAAAAGATTGTGACGATATTTTTTTGTAGCTTTAGAGAAATATGAAAATTTGTCTCTATGTCTGTATTGGAATTTTGCTAAACTTCAACGTAGGTCTTTATCTTGCAAAATTAATACTAAGAGCTCATGAAAAATTAAAGAAGGAGAATATTAAAACGATCCCAAATGATATTCTCTTTGTAGCTTAAGAAAAACGTTATGAGTAATAGTTTAGAAAAGAATGATGATAGTTATACATATTTGTAAGTCAAGAAAAAAATGATCTAACTTGTCGATAGGCGATCAATAAGTATACACACCTTTCCTTCTGATGACCATAATGTCCGTAACAAAGAGTGTCACCGGAATTCAATAAATGCGAATAAATAGTTTCTTTGTGACTTTGGAAGATCAACACCATGAGGAAAATGTCAAGCAATGAAGAACGCCTATAAAATAAGTGAGAATTAATAATCACCAGGATTCAATAAATGTGATTAAATGTTTCTTGTGTCTTGGGAGGAACGACTTCGTGAAAAAAAGAATGCAGGAAACGATGCCGATAAGAAAGTGAGTATTGAGTAATTTTCTTCAACGTTGATGTAGAAAAATTACTTCAGAGCGATGAGAGGAAAAGAAAATCAACAAATGTCAACGTAAAGTATTTCTTCTAAAGCATTTCTTTCTTGTGGTATACGAAGGAACACATGAAAAATGAAGTATTGAGTAATTTTCTTCAACGTGGATATAGAAAATTGACTTCAGCGCGATGAGAGGAAATGACAGTCAACAAATATCAACGTATAGTATTTCTTCCATAGCATTTCTTCCTTGTGGTATACGAAGGAACACTTATGAAAAATGATGCAAGTACTGAAACAAATATATGAACCGCTACAAAAAAAGTTAGCATCATAAATTTCCTTCATCGTGGCTTTCGAAAACTGGACCTGGAACTCATGCGAAGAAAAGATCGTCAATAAATGTCAAAGTATTGTATTTCTTCCTTGTGGGCTACGAATGACAGCTTATGAAAAATGATGTTAAGTAAGGAAGCAAATAATAAAAAACCGAGTGACGATAATTTTCTTCTTTGTGATATTAAAAAAAAACAATCGACTTCCAAGCTTCGAGAGGAAAATTAAAGTCAGGACATGTCAACCTAGTATTTCTTATTGTGGTCTACGAAGGAGTACTTGAGAAAATAATACAAAACAGAGTATTAATAATTTTCCTCATCGTGATCATAAAAATAACCATTCGACTTCCAAGCTACGACAGGAAAAGGAAAGTCAGTAAGTGTCAACCTATGATAGTATTTCTCTTTGTGGTATACGAAGGAGTACTTATGAAAATGATGTAAGTACGAGGGCAAATAATACAAAACTGAGAGTATTAATAATCTCCTTACTCTCGACTTCCAAGCTTCAACAGGAACATTAAACTCAGGACATGTCAACCTAGTATTTATTCTTGTGGTCTACCAAGGAGTACTATGAAAAATGATGTAAATATGGAAGCAAATACATTAAAAACTGGTACATATTTCTTCATACTCGTGATACATTATATGCTTACAGATCAAAGGACTTTCAGGAGCGTAGCGAAGAAGAACGTCAATATGAGCAAACACATATACTTTTTGTGTATCGTGGAAAAAAAAAATTCAGAAGTGTCGGAGACGGGGGAGACAGACAGACAGACACAGACAGACAGACAGACAGACACACACACACACACACACACACACACACACACACACACACACACACACACACACACACACACACACACACACACACACACACATAAAGCACAGACAAAGGCTCCTAATTCTAAAAGGCAGAGAGATAAATAACATAACAGACAAACTCACACACAAACACTAAACCCCTCCCCTCCTCCCCCACACACACAGCGGAAAAAAACACCAGAAAAAAACACTCCATTGCGGGTTAAATCACTGGATACTCTCTGGGCCCTAAATTGCGGTGGAGTTTTACGGGACTTTGGCGCAAAAATCCGGCAAAGTCAACAGCGGGGGCGATTTACCTACTCTAGTGAACAACATTTCTTTGCCAGTGTAGACGGACGCCCCCAAACCAACCCGATCAAGCCCGGTACTGATGAGCGGACTGACCAGACTCTTTACGTGCAGAGTTACGGAAACTAAAATACATATTCGCATTCGTAGTTAAAACGTTGGAATACTGATACAATACAAATACAATGGTGTCTTATATACTTTCGCACACTCAATATAAATGCTGAAATAGCAAAAATACAATGGGTATGAGAAAATTATCTTGGCAAATTCAACGGAAACTAAAACATATATTCGCATTCGTAGTTAAAACGTTGGAATACTGATACAATACAAATACAATGGTGTCTTATATACTTTTGCACACTCAATATAAATGCTGAAATAGCAAAGATACAATGGGTTATAGAAAATTATCTTAGCAAATTCAACGGAAACTAAAACATATATTCGCATTAGTAGTTAAAACGTTGGAATACTGATACAATAGAAATACAATGGTGTCTTATATACTTTCGCACACTATATAAATGCTGAAATAGCAAAGATACAATGGGTTATAGAAAATGATCTTCGCAAATTCAATCCAAAATGTTAAAATATGAAAGTTACAACAGCCGATAATAAAATTTGCAGTCAGAAAATTGGAAAGTTTCGTTTAGTCGGCGCAACATCGGTGGTCATATGCCGGAGAGACACAGAAGGGGGAGGAATTATAGAAGGGAACCGATTCCAGGAGACGGGACACAACCCTCGATTAATACCTGGTACCCATTCACTGCTGGGTGGACAGGGGCGTAGGGTATCGGAAAAGCCGCCCAAATTTTTCCACTCATTTGCAGTCAGTCGAAACGTAAAATTAGAAAGCGTTACAGTAGATTAATCAATATATCTTCATACAACGCAGTCTAAACGTTACAATCAAGGGAAGCTACAATAAATTAAACGATACCTTCACACACGCAGCACTAGGAAAAAGAATATAGGAAACTTCACTAAGAAAACTATGTGCAGCTAAAAACTATAGATTCGCACATTCAACCGAAACGTAAAATTGGAAAACCTGCAGAAGATTAAACAAGAGCTTCGTACACAGCTTCGCACATTCAGTTCAAACGTTAAAATAAGGGAAGCTACAGTCTATCCCAAATAACAACATTGGCTTCCACAGGTGAATGGCCGGCTAACCAAACTCCATGCAAGAATTAGCGAACGTAATCTACATTCCTTTACCGAAACTGGAACGGGGTCATGCTGGAACGTGACTCGCTTAACGTAAACACACCCCGAGCTACGTTTATTTGTGTTTACATGTTGAAAGTGGAAGCAAAATCACGATATAATACTTAAATGTTCACTGACTATACGTTCGACAAGACTTATACACCATGAACGTTAAAAACACTCCTGGGAACCCGACTAAACTCCTTTGTGGACCTGGGAAATAGTTCTCTTGTAACCAAAATCACGAAAAAATACTTAAATGGTGACTTCCTACACGTTTGACAAGACTTCTGCACCATGAACGTTAAAAACACTCCTGGGAACCCGACTAACCTCCTTTGTGGACTTGGGAAATAGTTCTCGTATAACCAAAATCACGAAACAATACTTAAATGTTGACTGACTATACGTTGGACAAGACTTCTGCACCATGAACGCGAAAAACACTCCTGGGAACCCGACTAAACTCCTTTGTGGACTTGGAAAATAGTTCTCGTGTAACCAAAATCACGAAACAATACCTAAATGTTGGCTTACCTGACGCTTGACAAGGCTTCTGCGCCATGAGGGATGAAGGGAAGGAGGGAAAGGATGAAATAAGGATGAGGTATATATGAGGAGAAAGAAAGGAAAGGAAGAAAGAGGAGAATAAGGACGAAGTAGATACGAGAAGGGAAAGAGAGAAGACAGAACAAGATACGAGGATAGATAAAGATAGATGAGAAGGGAAACACACACACACACACGCACATACACATGAACACACACAAACACACATACGAAGACAGACAATAGAAAGACAGAGAGAGACTGAGACAGGTTGATAAACAAACATAGAGACAGAAACAAACAGACAGACAGATACAGAGAGATGGAAACAGACAAAAAGATAAACAAACACAGACAGACAGACGGACAGACAGACAGGCAGGTAAATAGACAAAGAGAGCGGCTCCGGTTAATAATGATCCCTATGAAAGCGGTAAAAAGGATTCGATCAAAAGGCTGGTCAGTTAATTAGGATTTGAAACTGTGGTGCGTTTATCTAGATCAACGAGCCATACAGAGAGAGAGAGAGAGAGAGAGAGAGAGAGAGAGAGAGAGATGGACACACACACACACACACACACGCGTCCATTCACTACTCTAGTCAAA
This sequence comes from Eriocheir sinensis, assembly GCF_024679095.1. Lineage (NCBI taxonomy): Eukaryota > Metazoa > Arthropoda > Malacostraca > Decapoda > Varunidae > Eriocheir > Eriocheir sinensis. Next base: position 19,803,445 of record NC_066528.1, on the reverse strand, counting down.
GGTCTTTTAAAATCATCATAATAGACAGATATATGGAGAGCAAAGATATAACATAGAATCCTTAATAGTTACATATCATAATCGTTAGTCTTTATTACATTATTAACTCTAACGGCTTCGTCAGTAATTACACGTTCAGTACAGCCACTCCGACTACTGCTATTCTCTCTCTCTCTCTCTCTCTCTCTCTCTCTCTCTCATTTTCATTATTTTCATCTCTTCCTTCGTTTCCCCATCTCTTATTTCCCTCTCCCTTCCTCCTCCTCATCTCCTCTATCTCCATTTCCCCTTCGTTTTCCACCTTCATTTCCCTCCTTTCCTCTCGCCCTCACTCCATCTCATATCTCTGCCTCCTCTGCCCTCCTCGTTCCCTCATCTTCCCATCTCTCCCCCTCCCTCCAACTACGCACTTCCGTTTCCCTCCTCCCCTTCTCCCTCTCATCCCTTCCCTTCAGCATTTTCGATTTCAGTAGAGTCAGTATGTTCGTCATCATTAGTTCATGGTTAAATATATTACCTAAAGCCTTAAATATCACCGACAGTAAGATATATAAGCGAGGGAATACTCTATACCCATCCAAAACCAATTATCACAACGCATACTGCAACATTTTCCTTCCTCCAGCCCTTCCGTCCCTTCGCTTCCCTCCCCGGCGCGGCCCAAACAGAGGTGCGCTCGCTAGTATGGCAACAGTGTGATGTGACGCCCACCTGCCAGCCTGCCACTCCTTGTTTTCATTACCCGACTGCGCGCCGTTTGGTAATGAAATAATCATCACGGTTATTGGGAAATTGGATTTGCTATGGGCAGCTACACCGAACAGGACGGAGTGTAGGGGTGTGACGGTGTAGTGGGTGTAATAGGTGGGTGTAGGTGGATGTGTGGATGTGTCTATATATGTCTATTAACCTTGGAAACGTATATTACCTTGTGAAATAGACATAAACATCTCGTTCTCTCTTGCGTGGGTGATTGTGTGAAAGATTTGAGGATGAGAGAGAAGGAAGAGGAGAACAAGGATGAGGTCGATAGCAGAGAAACAGAAGAGAAGAACATGATAAAGATGAAGGTGAGGAGGATGCAAGATAAAAAGTGAAAAAAAATAATGAGATCGGAAAATAGGAGGAGAAAAAGCGAAGTTAGAAGTAAATGATGAGGATGAATATGAAGAAAATGTAATGATGAAAAACAACTAAGATAAAAAAAATGAAATACCAGAGAGAGAAGCGAGAAAAGTCACACAAGGAAAGTTGAGATAAAGAACAGTAAAGGGAAATAATGTTATACAAATACAAATGAATACAAGAAATGAATGTGGACGCAAAATAACAATCACTAAAACCAACCTGTAGAGTGCTCTTCATCCATCTATCCTCAGCATCCTTAACTATAGGTGGAAAGAAACATCTGATACACCTGGAAAGAGGAATAGAAATCAGAAATACAATATGGAAATGTGCTGATACGTTGAGTGTAAAGAAGGGGTCATATAAATCTTTAAACGGATGAATTGCCTCTCTGAAATATATGAGTGAAAATGAAAACGTATTGAAAATGAAAATGAACTGAAATATATATATGTACTAAAAAATGTAAATGAATGATGATGAAAATTAACTGAAAATGAAAGTGTATTGAAATATATAGATGAATGAAGATGAAAATGTACTGAAAATGAAAGGGTGAAAGAAAATGTTCTAATTCGTTGAGAGTAAAGAAAGAAATGATTATAATAAATGTTTAAAGGGGACACATTCTCTCTCTCTCTCTCTCTCTCTCTCTCTCTCTCTCTCTCTCTCTCTCTCTCTCTCTCTCTCTCTCTCTCTCTCTCTCTCTCTCTCTCTCTAAAATATATATAAATGAAATAAAGAAGAAAATGGTTTACGTTATGTTAATTTTTCAGACATTACAGGAAAACGAAGTAATTGAATTCTGGCAAGTATGAAAGCGTAATAATATTTTTCAGGCGGTAACGAACGCAAAAATGGCGGGAAAAAGATGAAAAAACAGGAGAGAGAGAGAGAGAGAGAGAGAGAGAGAGAGAGAGAGAGAGAGAAATGAGCAAAGGGGGAGAGGAAGATTAGAAATAACAAGGGAAGGAAATTGATGTGAGGTAAAGGAGTATAATTGAGAGAGAAAGAGATAATGAAAGGGGAGGAGGAGGAAAGGAGAAAAGAAATTGAAAACGAGAGGGAAGAAGAGAGGAATTAAGAGGCAAAAAATTAATCGGAGGAAGGAGAATGAGAGAGAAAATGAGGTATAGAAAGAGGAAGAAGAGGAAATGAAGAAGAATAATGAAACAAAGAAAGGAAGAAGGAAATGTAAAGAAAGAGAGACAGAAGGAAGAGAAGAAAACAAATAATATAGAAGGAGAAGGGAAGGAGACAAAGGAGGAAGAGAAGGAGAAAAAAATGGAGGGGGAGAGAAGTGAAGAGGAAGGGGAGGAAGGAAAGAAAAACAAAGGAGAGAGAGAAAAGAGAAGAGAGGGAGAGAGGAGGAAAGGAGAAAAAAATATGGAGAGAGAAGGGAAGGAGGAAACAAGGATAGGGGAGAAGAAGGAGAAGCAAAGAGAGAGAGAGAGAGAGAGAGAGAGAGAGAGAGAGAGAGAGAGAGAGAGAGAGAGAGAGAGAGAGAGAGAGAGAGAGAGAGAGAGAGAGAGAGGAAAGAGGAAAGATGAAAGGAAAGAAAAAAGAAAGAGAGGGAAGGAGGAAGATGATATAGGAAGAGAGAAGCGAAAAAAAAAAGGAGAGGGAAGGAGAGAGGGGAAGAGAGGAAGAATGGATAATAGAGAGGAAGGAGATAGGAATGATAGAAGAAAATGATAAAGAAAGTGGATAAAAGATAGAGACGAAAATAGAGGAGAGAGGAAGAGAAGAAGAAGGAGGAGAAAGAAAATGTCTCTATCCTTCCTTCCTTCCTTCCTTCCTTCCTTCTTTCTTTCCTTCCTTCCTTCATCTGTTATTCGTATTCTCTCCTCGCTCTTAAATCACTTATATTATTCTCTCTCTCTCTCTCTCTCTCTTCCTTTTTTCACCTCTTTCAATCACTATTTTTCTACATCATTTTTGCTTCCTTTTCTTTTCTGAAGACTAATAAACTTTTGTAGTGTTAGAATCTCTCTCTCTCTCTCTCTCTCTCTCTCTCTCTCTCTCTCTCTCTCTCTCTCTCTCCTCCATCAGTACTCTTCAAATTATCACCCAAACAAACAAATAAACAGACAAACTACATTACCATTAATTTCCACGGCCATTGTGAAACACCTTTTTTTTTTCCCTACTGCAATTTCCCGCCGACCTTCACACTCTCAGGATTAAAATGGGCAACCACCTGTGTCCCAACCACTTCATTTTGTGTCGATGCTGGAATGACGCTGTTTTGTGTGTGTGTGTGTGTGTGTGTGTGTGTGTGTGTGTGTGTGTTAGGCATTGACAGACAGATAGACAGACAGACAAAAACAGATAGAGACAGAGATAGAGAGACAAACAGTACAGATTATATGTAGGTAAGTCAGTCAGTCAGTCAGTCACTTAGTAAGTCAGTCAATAAGTCAGTCAGTCAGGTGGTTAATTGTAAGTCAGTCAGTCAGTCAGTCGGTCAGCAAGTCAGTCAGCTGGTTAGTTAATAAGTCAGTCAGTCAGTCAGTCAGTCAATGAGTCAGTTGGTTAGTTAATAAGTCAGTCAGTCAGTCAGTCAGTCAGTCAGTCAGTCAGTCGGTTAGTTAATAAGTAATTCAGTTAGTTAGTTAGTTAGTTAGTTAGTTAGTCAGTCAGTCAGTCAGTCAGTCAGTCAGTCGGTTAGTTAGTTGGTCAGTCAGATAGATAGATAGATAGACAGACAGATAGGTAGATAGATAAAGAGGAAGGGGAAAAAGTAGACAGCTTGCATTACTAAGAGCACACACACACATATATACACAAACACATCTATTATTTTTTTTATACAATAGCTAAATGGATATAAGGCACTTAGTTTTTTAGCTCTACCAATTGTTGTGAACGAGAGTAGGTTACAAAGAGGGTCTGTATATAGAGTTCTGATCTCTTTTGCTGTCTGTCTGTCTGTCTGTCTGTCTGTCTGTATGTATGTATGTATGTATGTATGTATGTTTATCTATATTTTTTCTTTGCTTTCTTTTTTATTCTTTCTTCTAATTATTATTCTATCTATTTATTTCTGGTTTTGTTTATTTTTTCTTATTTTTCCCTTTTTTTCTTTTCTTTATCTTGTTTTTTCTCTTCTTTGTTTCCTATTATGTCATCTCTTTATCCATTTTCTCTCTCTCTCTCTCTCTCTCTCTCTCTCTCTCTTATCTCGTCTTTCTCCTTTATATATTATCAACTTCCTTCTTTTCTATTGCTCTTTCTCCCATCTCCATCTATTTTCTTCCTCTCTTCTCCTATTAACTCTTTCCTCCCTCTCCCTCTCTCCCTCTCTCTCTCTCTAATGGCGGTATCTCGTTCGCTTCCTCCCTTATGAGTCATGGCAATCTACTCTTTTTTTTCCATTAGCACTTCACGCACCAATTACTTGAGTTACCGTTCACCCATTTTCCTATTGCCCGGCAGCAGCGATGGGCGTTCATTTCGTTACTTGGATTAACGGCAAAGGCAATTACTAGCAAAGGTTCGGACGCGTGATGATTTAACAACGTAATGAGTGTCATGCAAATTCGGTGGTGTGTGTGTGTGTGTGTGTGTGTGTGTGGGAGAGTGAGCGAGGGAGCGATGGAGGTGTGATGGCGAGAGGGTTCTGGCTACACTGATGGCGTTCTACATTTCAAAACCCCGGTACATATATTTGACAAGGCTTTCATAGGAGTTACAGGCATTTCCATAGGTAGTTTTATGACCCTAGTGGTAGTTTGACCCTTCTTCCGTACCCTAAAGCTATTTGACGAGGCTTTCCTAGGAGGTTCAGACATTTGTAGTAGTTTTATGACCCTTCTAGTAGTTCGACCCTTCTTCTGTACCCTGAACCTAAACACTCACACCAGAACATGCTTTTTGAAACCCAAGCATATATATTTAACAAGGCTTTCATAGGAGTTCCAGGCATTTCCATAGGTATTTTTATGACCCTGGTGGTAGTTCGACCCTTCTTTTGTACCATGAAACTAACCAAACACTCACTAGAACCCGAGTTTTGACACCCAAGCATATTTGACGAGGTTTTCATATGAGTTTTAGGCATTTCTAGTAGTTTCATGACCCTTCTAGTAGTTCAACCCTTATGTACCGTGAACCTCAACACTCACTCACTAGAACCCGACTCATCTCCTTTTCGGCCTTTGGGAATAGTTGATGCAAGAGACGGAAGCTGGGAATAGCGAACTGTTGGTCCATATCCTCAAACGTATCGGGTCCAATTAAGACTATGGTCGGCATTATAAGATACTTTCCCTTCTCACATCAGCTATTTCTAAAGGCCAAAGAGGGGGTCAGTCGGGTTCCAATGAGTGTTTCTTTAGGTTCATGGTACAGAGGAAGGATCAAACTACCACCAGGGTCATAAAACTACTCCTGGAAATGCCCACAACTCCCACGAAAGCCTTGTCAAATAGGCGTTCATCATCATCGTACAGAGGAAGGATCAAACTACCACCAGGGTCATAAAACTACTCCGGGAAATGCCCACAACTCCCACGAAAGCCTTGTCAAATAGGTGTTCTTGGGCGGCGAAATGCCTTATAATCCTACCCTATTTCCCAAGACCACAGAAGATTTACCGTGTTTCCATTGGTGTTTTTCCTGTTCATGGTGGAGAAGTCGGGTTAAACTATCACTAGGAACATCAAACAGCCCATGAAAACCCGAGTATCAACTTCTACGAGAGGCTTATTAAACAGGCGAACTGGGGAGCTGATACGAACGGGGGCCTGCATAGTGCAAATCTTACCTCATGCACGTCACGCCACCCTCTGACCCTCTCTCCCTTACTGTCATCCCCTTTAAATTCACGCTCTCCCTGCCTGGTAAAGTGATGTTCACCCATTCATAGCCACTCCCATCTCTGTCTCGTTCCTGTGTATCGTTTTCAGTTTATGGTTATGTATGTAAAGCTAAACCAGACATTTTGTTATCGGTCTCTCGTCTCTTTCGACACCCTGATTCTCTGTTTTTCTTTCTCATTTTCCTTCCTCTTGTTATCTCTATTTCCTCTCTCCTCTAATTTAAATTCGTCATTACTTCTTACGACCTCTTCCCTTTCTTTTTTTTCTCCTCTTGTTTCTCATTCTCGTCATTCTTTTTCTCTTTTACTTCCTCTTAACCTTCTTCTGTCTCCTCATTATCATCTTCTTCCTCCTCTTCATCCTTTCCCGTTATCTCTTCTCTTTCTATTTTCCTCCCTCTCCTCTGCCTCCTCTTCTGTTCTCCCGTTCATTTTCCTCCTTGTTTTCCTCATTTTCATTCTCGTTTTCCTTATCCGCTTTCTCTTCCTCTCCCTCCTCGTCCTCCTCGTCTTCCTCCTCCTCCTACTCTTCCTTCCATTTCAACGTTCTCATTTTTAACTTGTACTGATGTTCTCTTTCTCCCTCCCTCTCCATTCCTCCCACCCTCTCCCTCCCTTCCTCTCTCCTTCCCTCCCATCCACTCTCCGTCCCTCTCCCTCTCTCTCCCTCACCCCTTCCTCTCCTTCCCTTCCTACGTCCCTTCCTCTCTCCTTCCCTCAATCTCTTTTTCCCTCCCCATTTCTCTGTACTTTCCTCCCTTCCTCTCCTCCGTCCCTTCCATCCTCTCTCTCTCCTCTGTCCCTCTCCCTTTCCCTCTCTCTCTCTTGACGCCACGCTGCTGTTTCCTTTCCTTGCAAGCATTTAAGGGAACATTACACACAGCCGTTGAATTAACTCTTTATCTCGCCTGCCTCGTCTTCTGCAGCCCTCCTCCTCCTCCTCCTCCTCCTACTCCTCTTTCTCTTTCTCCTCCTCCAGTAAGGTCTCTTCAAACACACGGTGGCTGGTAACACATCTACTTCTATCGACTGTGTTGTGTTGTGTGTTGTGTTGGGTTGTTGGTGTTGTTTTTGTTTAGTTGTCGTTATCAGGGTTTTTGTGGTTAACTTTTACTACCATCACCACTACAATCATCACCACCACCACCACCACCACCAATGTCGTTACCACCTCCAGTCAACACCATCATCACCACATCACCACTACCAACACCATTGCAGCTTTCTTTTATGTCATTATACCACCAGACATCACCACAGCTAACACCACTCCGGTATCACCACCACCACCACCACCACCACCGCCACCTACAATGTCACTACCGCCTCTATACACCACCATTATCACTTTCAAGACCACTTCAACATCGCTTCCACCGTCATCTCCACTCGAATCTCTCTCTCTCTCACCTTTCGCTTATTCACACTTGCACCTGTTTCTAATGAGTTAATTAACTTAATGCCACTCACCTTCATCCGACACCTCTCCCGTCCCTTCAACTCCCTTCGTCCCTTCCCCTTCCTTTTCCTTCTCTCTCAACCCCATCCTCTTCATAACTCCTCTTATCTCTTCTCCATCATTTCCCTTCCTCTTGAACCTCACCTTGCCCTCTTTATACCCTTTTCTGCCCCTTACCCCTTCTCCTTCCTTCCCCTTCCTTTTCCTTCTCTCTCAACCCCATCCTCATCATAACTCCTCTTTCCTCTTCCTCTCATTTTCCCTTCCTCTTGAACCTCACCTTGCCCTCTTTATACCCTTTTCTGCCCCTTACCCCTTCTCCTTCCTTCCCCTTCCTTTTCCTTCTCTCAACCCCATTCTCTTTATAACTCCTCTTTCCTCTTCCTCTCATTTTCCCTTCCTCTTTAACCTCACGTTGCCCTCTTCATACCCTTCCTTCCCCTTCCTTCAACCCCATTCTCTCCTCTCCATAACCTCGTGCACCCTTCCTCTTCTCCCCGTCACAAGGAATGCCAAGTTTGTAAAATGTGTCGTGTATTAATTAATCGACTAAACTACTTATCTGATAGCGGAGGTGGCAACAGTGCTCTACCTACCTACATAATTACCTACCTACATACATACATACATATAAACATACATACATACATTAGTTTCCCAGTCAAATACATTTTCTCATGACTCGTGTGGAAAAAATGAAATTATAATGAAAAGTTAAAACGAGTTCCTACATACATTCGCACATACACCCATGCATACATACACATACATACATACACACATCCATTAGTTCCACAGTTACATATATTATTTCTCACGAGACTAGTGTGAAAAAACAAGAAACAGCTTATGAGACTTCCCCTGAATGCTTTATTTTTATTTTTTTACAACAAAGGAGACGGCTCAAGGGAAACAATAGGAGTGGAAAAAAAGCTCGCTACTCGCTGCTCCCTTAATAGACAAAAATATAGAATGGCCAAAAGGGAGGTCAATTTCTCTTAAGGGACTATTACACTGGGCAAATTTTCCGTGGATCTTCAGTCAAACCACGATTTCCGCTGGCGTGGTTCTCATATTTCCGTGGTTTTCTGACGTGTCCACGATCTTCCAAAGCTACGGTAGATTTCACTGAAGGATGACGGTATTACCATCATCATCAGCAGCAATAACAAGAAACAAATGAAAACCACGCTAGCAGAAATCGTGGTTTAACTGAACATCCACGGAAAATTTGCCCAGTGTAATAGCCCCATTACCCAGCCTTCTCTATCCCTTCCCTAACGCTCGGAGCACAACCACGCTACTCAATTTGCGGCGTAATATACGGAAGAGGTTTTCTCATACATAAAGATGAGGGACAAAGTCTGCGGGAAGATGTACCATGAATAATTTACGTTGGAGGGCGGGTGCTACGGAGAGGTTACGAATATCCGACAAATACGTGAGGAACAGGTCTTGGTATCACTTGTAATCAATCCTTCCTTTTGCGAATATAGAGGAGTCAATCAAATCATCATAGCAAACAAACTAAGGGTGATCGTAAACATTGCTTCTTCTCTGCCTGACAACTCGATGCAATAGATTCACATACAATGAAAAAAAAGAAAAAAGACAAGCTCAACGGATGATAGTTAAAGAAACACAGGAGTCGTATGATCGGTCACACACACACACACACACACACACACACACAGACACACACACAAACCACACACAGTCATAGCAACAAACAAGCTACACATCACGAGGTCCAGTAATGATAACAAAGGTATGGTATTTTCTAACGACCACTACTGAGGACAACCAGGACCTACATGCGACGAAGCAAGACACTCCCGCAACTCCAAGTATACTCCATTGCTCAACACGTCTGCCTCATCGCTAAACACACATAGGAACCTTCAAGACACTTACCGTTCGCGTAGTATTGGGCGGAATCTTGCATAACATCCTTCCTCTCCCTGTGTTCCCCTGGTAAAACAAAAATAAGGGTAAAAGAGACTAACCGGCAGCCATAAACGGAGGGAGAAAAGAGAGTAATCGGCAACTATTTACTTACTCATCCCGCCGCTAGAGTACGCCACCATCACCTTCATTGTCTGCTATACGTGTTATTTTTCGTGATATTTGTATGTTTAGCGATAAATGAGTGTTGTGTGTATGTTGTATGTTAACTGTATGCATCATGGGTGTATTTGGTACCTTATTTATCTTCCTGTGTATGTGTATGTGTGTTTGTGTGTGTAGTTGTGGGATGTGAAACTTTGAACAGAGAATCCAACCCTCCGCGAAGCACCAAGTGAAGGATGAAGACTCGTTGATAAAAAAAAAGCATCTCGTTTGACTGTATAAATGCCTTTTTTTTTTGTTATTTCTGTGGCTTTTTCTGTGCTTGTTGTTGTTGTATTTTCTCTAATATTATTTTATATTATGTTTTTGTTACAGTTTTGGTGGTAGTAGTAGTAGTAGTAATAGTAGTAGCAATGGTAGTAGAAACAGTAGTAGTATTAGTAGTAGTTAGTAATGAATCAATCAATAGCTTTATCCTTATTATCAGCGTTATTACTGAGAGTAGTAGTAGGAGTAGTAGTAGTAGTGGTAGTAGTAGTAGTAGTAGTACAAATAGTAGTAGTTATTATTATTATTATTATTATTATTATTATTAGTAGTAGTAGTAGTAGTAGAAGTAGTAGTAGTGGTATTATTATTATTATTATTATTATTATTAGTGGCAGTAGAAGTATTTGTATCAGTAGTAGTGATAGTAGTAGTAGTGGTAGTAGTAGTAGTAGTAGTGGAAGTAACACACCTTTGATATATTTAATACACACTTAAAAACAACTCCTTTTTAAAACTAACATCAAAAAGGAGATAAATTAAAACACAAGCCCAGTTACAAAGTCTGTTTTATTAGTTTTTTTCATTGTATAACGTTGAATGACACTGAGAGTTATACAAAAGCTTATATAGGACACACCGCGGAGGTCAGAGGTCAGGAGGCCGGAGTGTGACCTTCCAAACTCCGTAAAGTGACCTCCAGGGACAGGGATGTGACCTCAGAGACACATTTTGAGCGCTGGAGGAAAAGATGTGGTCAGCGGTGTCTGGGGATCGCGCGGTGACCTTTCTGAGACTCTTGACTCTATAAAAGGTCAATGTTAGCTCTATTTTTAAAGGTCCGTTGAGTTCCAGTGTTGCCAAGTCGGTGTTAGAATCATATTAGCCCCCAAAAAGACCTATATGGAGACACTATAAACTTAAATCCTTAAAAAAAAAACTAAATATCTTGTTATAACGTTCCCTCGAGGATTATAATATTGAAAGTATATAAGAAAATGCAAATTGATAGTGCATTCTCCCCAAAATTCAACTCACCCCCCAAAATATTCCTACACCCCTAAAAAATATTCTCCCCCTCCTAAAAAAATATTCCAGCCCCCTCTAAAAATTATTCCCACCCCAAAATTTGACTCCTGTCCCCTCAAAAAATTATTCCCTATCCCTAAAAATTACTCTCACCCCTTCCCGCCGAAAAAAAATATTCCTGGACCCCCGAAAAAATGATTCCCGCCCCAAAATTACTCACCCCTCCAAAAATATATTCTCACCCCAAAATTTTACTCCTGTCCTCCCCAGTATTATTCCTTCTCCCTAAAAACTACTTCCATCCCCCCCCTCGAAAAATTATTCCAACCCAAAACTTTTACTCCTGTCCCCCCTAAATTTAACTTCCGTCTCCCTAAAAGTAACCCAGAATGGACTTAAAAACAGTTTCTTAACCCTTTAATATAACACTTGAAACCTAAACAAAAAATCCCTAAATCGAAAAAAATAAATAAAACTCAGATCAGAACAAAATCATCCCAAAATGGTAAAAAAAAACAAAAACAAAAAACACCGCCCTTGGCAACACTAAACTCAAGCCTTGTTTCGAGTCCGTCTGATACACGTTGCGGCGTCCCAGGGAGCCGCCAGCCAGCACACAGCGAATACTTAACAAAATGACACCAGACGCCCTGCCGGGACACTGTAGGAGGCACCGACTAACACAGGACACGGAACACTCGCCGCGCCTCCTCGCCCCAAATATTAGCAAGACTCGTAGCAAGGTTTCAGCAGAGGTTACGAAGACTTGCTTAGAGTCCTGGTGACCTCAAACACTTCCCGTTCTTTGCTTTTTGTTACTTAAGAGATCATTTGCGTGAGAGTGTTTGATAGTTCTCTAGTTAGTTGATGTATTTTCACTCCCTTGTCATTTCCCCGTCGCCAAACATTTATTTTGATAGTTCTTTAAGAGTTAGTCAACATACAGTACATGGAACCCTAATTTGGCCTTTCCTCGCTCCACATAATTAGTAAGACTTGTGGACAGGTTTCAGCAGACTCTTGTTTATTTAGGGTCGTTTAGAGGCATTTCCAGTGACCTCAAATGTTCCCTGTTCTTTGTTTCTTGTTATTTTAGTTCGGAGACATCATTTGCGTAGCTTTACTTGTTTTATGATTTTAAGTCGACGTTTTCGCGGTCTCATTTTTCGGATACAAAGTTAAGTCGACGTTTTATCAGTCTCTCATGTTCCTATTATCATACTTTTCTGCTTCTTTCTAAACTTTTCTCGCTCCTCCAAAAGTTTCCGCACTCATTCTAAAGTTAATTCACGTAGTTTCTTTTGTTATGCTACGAAGTCAACGTTTTATCACATTTTCCATACTCCATTTCCCGTCTCTTTCCCTTGCATCCACTTCTACCTACGCCGTATATTGCCACGACCCATTTCCTCATATACAGTGGCTACCTTACCTGAACGGAACAGCTGACAGACACTCTCTTCTTACCGCACCGTAGCATCAGTGGTCATTATAATTATCGAGGAAGGTTTCAATGGAGGCAACAACGAGTACCATATGTCTGCATCTGGTCCCTTTCTCTCTCTCTCTCGGACCTTGTTATGCGTCAGGACTCACGATCACTTTCCTCTATTACCGATAAATGTCTCACATAACGCTGAGCTCCAAGGTATTGTTATAGTTTCAAGATTACGCTGATTATCTTCGTTACTTAGCCAGCAACTCTCGTAATCCCTCAACACTTTAGATTCTACTTCAATACCACTGCCAGATGTGTCCATAACGCTGAGCTCGAAGGTATTGTTATAGTTTCAAGATTACACTGATTATTCTGACGTAACTTAGCCAGCAACTCCTATACCTCATTCACCCCTTAGATTTCACGTCAATAACATCATTTTCCTCATATAAACACTCTCTCCTCCAAACAAATAGAGATATATATCACGGAAATATGTATTCATGTTTAACTCCATCTATGTTTGTTGTGTATGTACAAAAGCGACGCCAACCCATTCAAGACAGAAGGAAACACTTACGGGTCTCCACGCCTCGCCCCTCAGCCCTCCAGTAAGTATGTACAGTGTTAAGGAAGGGAACGAGGGAGGCCTGATTTCGCCCGCTGGCCCGCCCGTCCGCTGCCCTCGTCCCTGCGCGCACCTCGAAAGGGAAGGGGGACTTGTTGGTCTCTTGTCATAATCTCACGGATTGTTCTAAAGCACTCTTGTGGGGGGGAGAGAGAGATAGTGATAGATAAAGAGAGACAACGATAGATAGACAGAGAAACAGAGGAAACGATAGAGACAGAGACACAGAAAGGGACAGAAATAGAGATAGAGAAATTGAAATACACATTGAAGTAGAAAGAAACAGACAGACATACAGACAGACAGGCGAAGATAGAGAATTTGATGTAGAGGATTTACAAGTAGTACAAAAGTCGAGTGATAGAAACACACACACACACACACACACACACACACACACACACACACACACACACAGAAGGACAGATTCTCCTGAGACGCCCGTGTGGATATTCTGCTCCACACTACTCGAACGGGGACCAGCCAGCTAGACAGTCAGCCATTCAGCCAACCAGCCAGCCAAGCCATTTACGTAGAGAGACAAAGCGTCGGAGTAGAAATACCGTCTTCCTCCCTCTCTTTAGACGTTCAATCGTCCCTGAAAATGAGAAAAGGTGAAAATGAGAAAAGGGAGGTTGAGGATGGGAAGGGAAAGAAGGAAGGAAGAATGAGAGAGAAAAGGGAGGTTGATGATTGGGAAGGGAAAGAAGGAAGGAAGAATGAGAGAGAAAAGGAAGGTTGAGGATGGGAAGAGAAAGAAAGAAAGAAAAAAGAGAGAGAAAAGGAAGGTTGAAAATTCGGAAAGAGAGAAGAAGGAAGGAAGTAATGAAAAGAAAAGGAAGGTTGAGGATGGGAAGGGAAAGAAGGAAGGAAGAGAGAAAAGGAAGGTTGAGAATGGGAAGAGAAAGAAGGAAGGAAGAACGAGAGAGAGAGAAAAGCAAGGTTGAGGATTGGGAAAGGAAAGAAGGAAGGAAGAAAAAAGAGGAAAGTTGAGGATTTGGAAGAGAAAGAAGGAAATTGGAAGACTGGAAGATAAGAGAAGGAAGAAAATCGATAAAGAATATAAAAGAAAGAGAGAGAAAGGAGTGAAGGTTAAGTGAAAAGAGAAAGAGAGAGAAAGATTGGAAGAAAGAAAGAGAAAAGGAGAAATGATGAATGGGAATAAAAATAAAAATAAAAGAGAAAACGAATGTAAGAAAGCATGATAAAAGGAAGATTGAAGAGCGGAAAAAGAATGAAAAAGAAAGATTTGAAGAAAGAAAAAGAGGAAAGAAGAAAAAAAGATACAAATGAAAAATAAAAAAAAAGATAGAGATACAAAAGAAAGACAGAGAAAGGAGGAAAGGCTGAGTGAGGAAGAAAATAAATGAAATGAAGACTGGAAGAAAAATAGCGATAAAAAAAGGATTGAAGTGAATAAATTAAATGAATCTGAAAAAAAGAAAAAAATATTGAGAGCATAAAAGACTTCGTATAATCCATTGCTATACATATTATATTTATCTCTCTCTGTCTGTCTGGCTCTTAGTGTCTGTCTGTCTGTCTGTCTGTATTATGCATGTGTCCATTTAACGTATGCATTTATTCATGGATGTCGTATGAATGTATGTATTTTATGTATATCGATCTATCTTCTTATCTATCAATGTCTGTCTCTTTGTCTGTCTGTCTATTCTATCTGTATTCTCATTCATCTATATTTCTCTCCCTTTATCTATCTCTCTATCTATCTATTCACTATTCCTATTCAATTCCCTATCCACCCACCCCTCTGTTTGTCTGTCTATGTATTCTATTCTATCTATATATATTCATTCATTCATATTTCTCCTTCTTTATACATTTCTCTGTCTATATATCCGTCTAACCAAACCATCCCTTAACCATCCATGTCTCACATTTCTCTACTTCCATATATCTATCAATCCACTTTACCTAACCATTCCCTTAACTATCTGTCTATATATCCGTCTAATCTAACCATCCCTTAACCATCCATCCCTCACATTTCTCTACTTCCATATATCTATCAATCCACTTTACCTAACCATTCCCTTAACTATTCACTCTTCACATTTCCATTCCTCTATATATCTATCAATCCACCTGTCCACCTAACCTATCCATTCCTTCACGATTCCTCTCTCCAACCCTTCACCTGCCCACGCCGCCGCGGTCACACCTTACACGGAGCTCTCGCGGCCGGGGCTAACCCTGCGTTCACTCGAGCCGTCCCAGGGGCTCGTCGTGGGCGTCCCTAGGGCCTCGGGGTGTGGCGGGGGGCCTAGGGGGTGAGGGCCAGGCGGGAGGCACCCTGGGCTTTGCTGGGGCCCGATCCTGCCGTCACGTCCAAGGCTGAGAGAGTAGGTAGGGTAGGGAGGCGGAAGGCAGGGCAGGTCAGGGGTGTAATGGTCCTGCGGGTAGGCTTCAGGATGCGTGTGAAGATCCTGCGGGTAGGCTGAGGATATGGGCACGAAGGACACCTCTCTTGGGTAGGTGGGCGTGCCTTGTTGGGTGTAGGGCACGGCCTCGCACTGGTAAGGGGGCAGTGGCAGGGATGTAAGGTGTGGTGAACAGTACATCGGGGCCTGGTTTGGGGTGGCCGCGGTGGGGGTGGAGGCCGCTAAAGGTCCCCCCACTAGGCTCAGAGGGTCCTGCTCCCGCCCTGGTATGCCGCCCTGGGAGAGAAGAGAGAGGAAGGGTTAGTGGGACGTTGGTATTTGTAGTGTTTTATAAGTGTGTTTTAGAGCTTCGTTTTTACATGGGATGGATTGTAACTTGACCCCTCTCACGTATTCAATCCTAAAGTAGTTGTTCCACGTATTCTTATTCCTTCTTCTCCTTCTCCTCCTCAATCTCTTTATCCTCTTAGTCTTCAGCTTCCTTCTATTTTAAACGTGTTCTCCCCTTTCCTTCTGCTCCTCCTCCTCGTACAAATCCTTCCCCTCCTCCTCCTTCTCCTCCTCAATTTCTTTATCCTCTTAGTCTTCAGCTTCCTTCTATTTCAAACGTGTTCTTCCCTTTCCTTCTGCTCCTCCTCCTCGTACAAATCCTTCCCCTCCTCCTCCTTCTCCTCCTCAATTTCTTTATCCTCTTAGTCTTTAGCTTCCTTCTATTTCAAACGTGTTCTTCCCTTTCCTTCTGCTCCTCCTCCTCCTCCTACAAATCCTTCCCCTCCTACTCCTTCTCCTAATCAACCTCTTTATCCTCTTCCTCTTCAAATTACTTCTGTTATATATGTGGTTTTGTTCTTCCCTTTCCTTCTCCTCCTTCTACTCCTTTCCCTCCTCTATATTCTTCTACTTATCAACCTTATCTTATATTAAAGGCGTTCTTGTTCTTCTTTTTCTTCCTCATCCTCCTCCTCCTACTACTACTACTATTACTACTCCTACTAATACTAATACTTCTCCTCCTTCTCTTCCTAATTCTTCTCCTCCATCATCACCTCCTATTACATACTTCTCTATCTCTCATTCTTCACTTCCCTGTCTGTAACGTTTACCACTATTATCATCACCACCCCGAACCCCCCCCCCCTCACCACCACCACCACTACCAACCCCACCATAATACCCCGAACCCGTGTCACTGTGTCATTGTGCCGCCAACGTTCCGGCCGCTCTGCAATGACCCAAGCCACTTACGAGGAAGCTCATTCGCCTCTTTACTTATGCATTAGCCTTTCAGGAGGACGGGGAGAACGAGCGAGAGGGAGATAGATAGATAGAGAGATAGTTATATAGAGAAAAGAGAGATGTGATAAAAGAGGGCAATGGAAATGAGGATATATAAGAGAAGAGAAGAGGAGAAGAGAATAAAGACAGGAAGGAGGAAAAGAGGAAGAAAGGAGAGGAAGACATCTTTTAATAGAGGGAAATGAGAGCGAGAGAGAGCGAGAGCAAGATCGAGAGAGTCTACGGCAGAAATACCCAGACTTAGTGAAATCTGTAAAGCTGTTACCGTAGACTTTTACAACACCAGTAAAAAGCGATAGGTCTGGGGGTAAATAGATAGATAGATAGATAGTTAGATAAAGAGCGAGCGACCGAGAGAGAGAGAGAGAGAGAGAGAGAGAGAGAGAGAGAGAGAGAGAGAGAGAGAGAGAGAGAGAGAGAGAGCCTAGTGAGTGCTTTGCCGCCCAGCTGAGAAACATTACGTATTCTCTTTGGGCAAATAAATATGTTCATGTTTTTTAATGTTTTCTTTTGGTGCGAGTGTGTGTGTGTGTGTGTGTGTGTGTGTGTGTGTGTGTGTGTGTGTGTGTGTGTGTGTGTGTGTGTGTGTGTGTGTGTGTGTGTGTGTGTGTCTCTCTCTCTCTCTCTCTCTCTCTCTCTCTCTCTCTCTCTCTCTCTCTCTCTCTCTCTCTCACGATGACCACGAGATCAATACATAAATAATTCACTGGATATTACATGAATGCGTCAATATCAGTTAGGAATCAGGAATAGAAAGACAGATGAAGATCGACACACACACACACACACACACACACACACACACACACACACACACACACACACACACACACATCCCCACACACTACCTCCTCCCCCCTCTCTCCTTTCCCCCTCCCCTCCGCACTGACACACACGGACACAAGTTTCCAGCCCAAGAACAACCAAACTTCGCGACGTAGAAAGACGGACTCCCTTTGACACGAGAATCGATCCAGAAATTAAGTCATTTAGCTGCAGGGGACGGCACGTGGGGGTTATTAGCGCGAGGAGGAGGAGGACGAGGAGTAGGAGGAGGAGCAGAGGACACAGTATCCCCCCCTCGTGGTACTCTCTCCCTTGAAATCGTCCCCCTTTGAAACGACTTTACAATATGGAACAGCGGACGAAAACGAGGGACTATGACACTTCAGAATAGACAAGTGCGCGCTCTCTCCCTCTCTTTGGTTTTCGCTCAGCTTTTTTTATAGTAAGGCCGTTCGATGTTTTTTATGGGTTAATTTACATCAAGATAAGTAGGTAGGTACATAGGTAAGTAGGTAGATTGTCAAATAGGTAAGTTATGATGATAATGAAAGTTTCTATTATAACTTCTAACCTATGCAATATAAGAGTGACGATATAACAGAAGTAGTAGTAGTAGTAGTAGTAGTAAAAATAGTAGTGGTAGTAGTAGCGATATATAATAATAATAAAAGAAAATCCACAATGTATATAAATAAATAAAATAAAAATAAATAAATAAATACCCGGCATAGTTAAGCGCGCTCCAGTCCGCCTCATACAGAAAACCTTTGACAGAGAGACAGAGAGAAAGGAAACATTAAACTCTCCAGATGATTTTTTTACGCTAATACCTTCATTGTTCTTCCACTGCAACAAGCTTCTGTAAAACAATATAATTCTTTCTTTAGCGAATTGCTCGTTACATCAGCTTTAATAAGTGCTCGGGGATTCACTTTCATTTTATTCATAACGTGTAGAGAATTATTATTATTATTATTATTATTTTATTCATGCTTTCATTTAACTTTTTATTATCATTGTTATTTTTTTAAAGCGATTGGTAATTAAGAGGCAGAGTTTCATGCGTTTCTTTGTGTTTCCAGTGTTAATTTGTGTGTGTTAATTATTGAAACTAATGGTATATAGAATTTTTATTGTTTATTTTTTTGCTTCGGTTTTTGTCTGTCTATCTATCTCTCTATCTATCTCTCTGTCTGTGTGTCTGTATATCTGTGTGTGTGTGTGTGTGTGTGTGTGTGTGTGTGTGTGTGTGTGTGTGTGTGTGTGTGTGTGTGTGTGTTTTTTTAACCTGCCTGTCTGCTTTTCTCTGTATAGTTAATTAATATTTTTTGTTTCTACTTTTCTTGCTATAGTTTTTAGTGTTTTTTTGTGATATTGTCTATGTCTGTCTGTCTGTATGGCTGTATGTGTGTGTGTATGTGTGTCTATCTCTCTATCTATTTGTCATTATGTCTATCACACTCTCTCTCTCTCTCTCTCTCTCTCTCTCATCCTCTTACTTGTCGAATCACTTATCCTCTTCTCCCAAACTCCTCCCTCCTCCTCCTCCTCCTCCTCCTCCTCGCCCTCGGGATATTTCGCAACACTCGCCAACTTCTTCGTGTATTCCGGCGGCATCGTCCGGGAAGTTATGATGAAGTGTTTGCCCGGCGTCAGGAAACGTATTTTTTTGACGCTCCGAGTATAAGAAAAAAATATGATCGAAAAAATGTTATACGATACGAGCTTTTCTTTTACGCTTGATATTACGTACCTAAAAGTAAGCCATTCCTCTACCACTACTACTACTACTACTACTACTACTACTACTACTACTACTACTACTACTACTACTACTACTACTACTACTATTACTACTACTGTATGCATTATTTTTTATGGTTAAGAAAGGAAGAAGAAAAGAGGATGAAGGAAGGAAGGAGGAAAGAAAAATGAAAGAGAGAGAATGGGAAACAATTAAGGAAGGAAGGAAGGAAGGAAGGAAAAACGGAAGAGAGTAGGAAACAATTAAGGAAGGAAGGAAGGAAGGAGGGAAAGAAGGAAGGAAGGAAAAACGGAAGAGAGTAGGAAACAATTAAGGAAGGAAGGAAGGAAGGAAGGAAGGAGGGAAAAACGAAAGAAAGAGAGTCGAAAACAATTAAGAAAGGAAGAAAGACAACTAAGGTGGAGAGAAGGAAAGAAAGAAAGACAAAAAAAATAGCAGGCTGGAGAAGGGAGGGAAAAAAAGAGAAACAGAAAGGAAGCAAAACAGGGTGAAGGGAAGGAAAGAGAGGAATAAAGAGAGGAAGAAAGAGAGCACAAGATCCAATACCATATATATCTACCTCCGCACATGAAGCACAGACTCGCAAATTCCCAACACATGACCTTTAATATTCACACGTTCCAACACACAATTCCACCCCCCTCACCACCACCACCACCACCACCATCCCTACACGACACAGACTGACTAACTCAACCTCTAGTACCGTATAAATAATCAATGCTTGGTCCTTATTTCCTATCCTTTAGTCACCCCTCGCTCGTAAAGAACTCGGCATGCGTTAGTCATTACAAGTAGCTCTGTTGTGTCCTTCTAGTCATGTGGCGATGATGAGGGGTCATTACTTGTCATTATATCGCCATCTTGAGTGATGTAGTCTACTTTTACTGTGAATTTATTTTTCACCCAAGTTCGTACTCCCAGACGGTTTCGGTTCCCACAATATATTTTTTCCAAAGGCCGCAATGGAGGTTATTCGGGGTCTTTAATTTCACGGTGCAAAAGCCTTGTCAAACTATCGCTAGGCTCATAAAACTACCCATGGAAATACTGTCATAGCAACCTCTACGAAAGCCTTGCCGAGAGTGTGTGTGTAAACCAAGATATGTTTAAGAATATGGGGCTCTTACTTTCAAATGAGGTCTTTTTCGTGTTGGATAAAAAAATATAGACAAAAGAGAGAGTGGTTAAGGTCTTATATGAAAGGTTACTCGTCCGTTCTGCTCATTTCATACTCTAGAATCTCCCAATATTACGCATTTACCTCTACCTAACTTGCAAATGCTCTCTTCTTCGTATGAGGTCGAAGGTCCACAGGCAAAACAAAGTCAGTCAGCCAGTCACCAAGACCATAGTACTAAAACTCAACACCAGAAGGGAGTGAGTATTCCGGGCATCTAACTATAGGATGACACAACGAACCAGCCAGACAGTAATGCTAAACGTCACCACCAGAGGGCAGGCAAAGTTTCGAGAGTCTGGCTTTAGTACAGAAAGTGCCAACCAGTGAGCCAGACAGTAGTACTAAAACTTGTCACCAGAGGGCAGTGTGTGTTCTGGGCTTCCAACTTTAGGACAATGCAAAGAACCAGTCAGTCGGGAATAGTCACCACTGGAGGGCAGACAATGCTTCGAGAGTCTACCTTTAGTACAAGACAAAGAGACAGCCAGTGAGCCAGACAGTAGTACTAAAACTCCCCACCAGAGGGCAGTGCGTGTGTGTTACGGGCGTCCGCTTTAAACCATTACCGCGCGCAGGCCGTCACTCACGATCACACGGAAACCCAATTACTTCGCCGCTGTGTCGCTCCCCTTCGCCCCTCGCCGCCTCACGTAACACAGCCACTGGACAGCATTAAATTTTCCCTCCTGACGCTGTTGTCCAACCGATCCCCGGCGTCCAGGATCAGGTTTTAATTATACACGAAGTCAAGCGTTGTAATGAGTCAATTTTAAACGCTCCTGAAACCGGGGACGTCTGATGCTCTTTTGTCTTTTGTCTGTATTCTCTTGATGCGCCTTCTCCTTCTGCTTCTCTTCCTCCTCTTCTTTTTCTTCCTCCTTCTCCTCCTCGTCTTCTAGATCATGTGTCTTTCTAATAAACGGTGTGAACAAGGGAGAAAGGAAGGAGAGAAGGTAGGATGGATAAAAGGAAAGTGGGAAGGAAGGAAGGACAGAAGGAAAGAAGGAAGGAAGCAAAAGCGGAATGATGGAGAGGAAGAAAGGAAGGAAGGGAGAAAGCAAGTTATGTAGGAAGGAAGAAAGGAAGGAAAGAAAGAATGATGGAGGAAGGAAGGAAGGAAGGAAGGAAGGAAGGAAGGTAGGAAAGAAAGAATGATGGAGAGGAAGGAAGGAAGGAAGGAAGGAAGAAAGGAAGGAAAGAAGGAATGAAAGAACAAAACTGATGAAGAATGAAGAAAGAAAAAGAAGGAAAAACGGATGAACGAGTAATACCTATAATTAAAAAGGAAAAAAAAAAAAAAAGAATTACAGAAGAAGAAAAAACGAGAAAAAATAAACAAAAAAATAAACAAAGAAACATAGAAAGGAATGGAAAATGAGTAACACCATTTTTCCTCACCGATCCATCAACCAATCAACCAAAACACATGACTTACCTGGCGAAGCAGAGTCCCGGGGTTGATGTAGAAGGACCCCTCATGACCAAGGTGGGTTTGCACGTGTCCACCCCCGCCATACAAGTCCAAATGGGCGGGAGGCTGGCGGTCTGCTGCGGCGTCCACGTCTGCTGCTGTCTGCTGAAGCGCGTGGTGCTGTTCCTGCTGCTGCTGCTGGCCCGGGTGCTGCTGTTGGCCTTGCTGCTTCGTCTGCTGAGCGCTCTGTTGCACCTGGTGGTCTGTTGTGGTGAAATAGTGTTAGGAGAGGCTTGGGCAGGGATGGGATGGGATGGGAAAGGAAGGGCAAAGGTAGGGCAGGGTAAGGATGGGAAGGGATGCAAAGGGAAGGGATGGAAAGGGAAGGAAAGGAAAGGGATGGGATGGGAAAGGAAGGAAAGGGAGGGCAAAGTTAGGGCAGGGTAAGGATGGGAAGGGATGCAAAGGGAAGGGATGGAAAGGGAAGGAAAGGAAAGGGATGGGATGGGACAGGAAGGAAAGGGAGGGCAAAGCTAGGGCAGGGTAAGGATGGGAAGGGATGGAAAGGAAAGGGATGGAAAGGGAAAGGAAGGGATTGAAAGGGAAGGAAAAGGATGGGATGGGAAGGAAAGGAAAGGAAGGGAGCTGGAAGGCATATGTGGAAAAGAAAATGGAATGGAATGGAAGGGAAGGGAAGAGAAGGAAAGGGAAGAAAAGGGAAGGCAAGGGAAGCGAAGGAAGGAGACGGGAAGGGAAGGGAAGGGAAGGGAAAGGAAGGGAAAGGAAGGGAAGGAAAGGAAGGGAAGGGAAGGGAAGGGAAAGGAAGGGAAGGGAAGGGAAAGGAAGGGACGCGAAGGAAAGAGACAGGAAGGGAAGGGAAGGGAAGGGAAAGGAAGGGAAGGGAAGGGAAGGGAAGGGAAAGGAAGGGACGCGAAGGAAAGAGACAGGAAGGGAAGGGAAGGGAAAGGAAGGGAAGGGAAGGGAAGGGAAGGGAAAGGAAGGGAAGCGAAGGAAAGAGACAGGAAGGGAAGGGAAGGGAAGGGAAAGGAAGGGAAGGGAAGGGAAGGGAAGAGAAAGTGAAAGGAAGGGAAGGGTACTTGTTGGTGTGTGTGAAGGGAAGGGAATGTGTAGATAGGAACACACAAAAAAATAGAAAAAATAAAAAAAATATAAAAAGACACCCGCCAACATTTCTCAACATTCTGCACCTGCCTTACCTGCCCTTTTGCCTTTAATTATCCTTTCATCACCTTTACTAATCACCTGCACGTGTCAAGCAGTAATAATTATAATTGGGACCCTTGATTTAATTACTTCATCCTTGACAAATCCTTTCCATCGTTGCCAATAACTCTAAAATATGATTAAGGATTTGCATTTAGATTATTTTTTATTTTCTAGTATGTGACGTGAGGCGAACGAGGATTTGGATATAAGGTTACAGAGACATGTTATAGTGCAACCTTATGCCTCTTCTGTCTCTCTGTCTGTCTGTCTGTCTGTCTGTTTGTCTGTCTGTTTATATATGTATGTATGTAAGGCTACGTCAATTTCTGTCTGTCTGTCTCTCTCTAACTCAAACGTTTTAATCTCTCTCTTCCTCCTTCTCCTCCTCCTTCTCTCTCTCTCTCTCTCTGTTTATCTATCAATATATCTATCTATCTGTCTAGCTATGTATCTATCTATATACCTATCTATCTATCTATCTCTTGTCCCTTTCCCAGCCTTAACATCCAAAAGCACACAGAGAACAGATAGATAGATAAACATAGACAGACAGAGAGACACAGACACCCAAACAGACCCAGACAGACCATTCCTATATCCATGTGTTGTCAGGTGAGGTGAGGTAAGGGGAGAGGCGTATGCATGGCAAGTCCCCGGGTAATATGACGTTTTGGTGACAGAGTGAGTGACGGGCGAGCAACAATAGGGACCGAGAAGGGAATATGACTTAGCTGGAATGCGGGACTGGCTGGCTGGCTGGCTATGTGTGTATGTGTTCAGGGCACAGGTACGTATAGGTAATGACTGTGTATGCTTCGATAACTGGTCCTATAAGTGTGGGAGGGAGGGAGGTGTGTGTGTGTGTGTCTGTGTGTGTGTGTGTGTGTGTGTGTGTGTTAACTCACTCATATACTGACCTGTTTGATAAGTGGAAAACGAACAACAGCCACACACACACACACACACACACCGCTCCCCACCCCACTCCACACACGAGGACCCTCCCCTCCTCCCCCCCTCCCCCCTTTCCACACACGCACTCCACCAGACAGTTATAGCGGGCGCGTGGAAGGGATGGGACGCCGGAATGGAAGGTTATTGTCACCGATGAAAAGTAAAGGTTATTTCCGCGTAAAGGTGAAAGATCTGTCGTGTTGCCGCGGCCCTGGGAGGTGGTGGATTTGCCGGCGACAAATGCAAATGTGAAAAAGATGTTTATTGATGGTCGTTTACGGAAATTTTCACTCACCCCCAAAAACTATTAAAAGTCGATAGATATGTTTGTTTTGCAGACTGATGAAAAGATACGTTTCGATTCTACTAACGACGGAGAAATAGGTTACAAAATTACACAACAGAAAATACATAATAAAAGAAAGTTGGAAAGGCAGACTCATTAACATCGGCAAAAGAAATACAACAGAGAGAGAGAGAGAGAGAGAGAGAGAGAGAGAGAGAGAGAGAGAGAGAGAGAGAGAGAGAGAGAGAGAGAGAGAGAGAGAGAGAGAGAGAGAGAGAGAGAGAGAGAGAGAGAGAGAGAGAGAGAGAGAGAGAGAGAGAGAGAGAGAGAGAGAGAGAGAGAGAGAGAGAGAGAGAGAGAGAGAGAAACCACAAATAGGACCCGATGCAAAGACTATATTCTCTGAACCCACAACTAAACCTGAATGCTATCTAAAGGGACAAAAGCCAGCATTTTAAAACGTATCACCCCCTCCGTTCGCCTATATAACAAGCCTCTCGTAGAAGTTGCTTGGGTTTTCAAGGACAGTTTTGCGACCCTGGTGATAGCTGTACACGACCTCCGCACATTGAACGACAGAATCACCCATGAAAACACGATTAATCTCCTCTGTGACCTTGGAAAACAGTCGTAATGGTAGCGAGATACGTTTAAGAATGTGGGCTAAACACTAACACACACAGCAGAGGACCCGTTGCAAAAACAGAAACAGAAATGAGAAAACCAGAACAAAAACGGACCTCTAGATGAACGGACAAACACCCACACCCACACACACACACACACACACAGACAGAGGACCCGTTGCAAAGGCAGAAACAGAGAAGAGAAAACCAGAACAAAAACGGACCTCTAGATGAACGGACAAACACCCACACCCACACCCACACACACACACACAGACAGAGGACCCGTTGCAAAGACAGAAACAGAGAAGAGAAAGCCAGAACAAAAACGGACCTCTAGATGAAAGGACAAACACACCCACACCCACAGAACCACACATCCAGGCAGACAGACACCGGCGCCCCACATGTCCTGAGTTATGCATGAGTCTGCTAACGTCGCTTAAAACAGCTCCCGGCTTATGTATACCTTGCTCACAATTTGCATGTCATTAATGTGCTCCATGTTCCCGCAGCGAGGCCTCGGGGACGCTCGCCAACTGTCCGCTGTGCTTCGCTTTTAGTCCGCGGACGAGACAGATGCTCCCCGGCTCCCGACCTTCCTTTACTCCTGCCTACTGTTCTTCTTTTTGTTCCTCTCTTTTCACAGTTCTTCTTTCCTATGCCCCGTAAAAGACATATGCTTCCTCCCTTCCACCTTTTCTGCCTTCGTCTGTGTCCGGTTCTTCTTCCTCTACGCCCCGAACAAGACAGAGCTCCCTTCCTTCCATATCCCACAGTGGTTCTTCTTTTCATAATGCCCCGAAAAAGACAAATGCTTCCTCCCTTCCACCTTTTCTGCCTTCGTCTGTGTCCGGTTCTTCTTCCTCTACGCCCCGAACAAGACAGAGCTCCCTTCCTTCCCTACCTTCCATATCCCACAGTGGTTCTTCTTTCCAAAATGCCCCGAAAAAGACAAATGCTTCCTCCCTACCACCTTTCCTTCCTTCGTCTGGGCCCGGTTCTTCTTCCTCTACGCCCCGTACAAGACGGAGCTCCTTTCCTTCCCTACCCTATCCCATAATGGTTCTTCTTCCCTATGCCCCGTAAAAGACAAATGCTTCCTCCCTTCCAACTTTCCTTCCTTCGTCTGTGTCCGGTTCTTCTTCCTCTATGCCCCGTGAACAAGATGAGGAGGATGAGATGAGAAGAAAGAAAACAAATAAGCATCAAGCACACGAGAAAATAACCAGAGAGAACAAGATGAGGAGGAGGAGGATGAGAAGAAAGAAAACAAATGAACATCAAGCACACGAGAAAGAAAACAGAAAGAACAACAGGTGTAGGAGGAGTAGGAGGCGAAAGAAAACGAACGAACAGCAAGGATATGAGAGACAG
The DNA here is from genome assembly GCF_024679095.1 of Eriocheir sinensis. Classification (NCBI taxonomy): domain Eukaryota; kingdom Metazoa; phylum Arthropoda; class Malacostraca; order Decapoda; family Varunidae; genus Eriocheir; species Eriocheir sinensis. The sequence continues at coordinate 19,777,291 of NC_066528.1, read as the reverse complement.
AAACCAGAAAAGAACTACAGAATAATGAAGAAAGAGACAAATATCGGACTTCAAACACACGACATCAAGCACACGAGGAAGAAAACAGTAAGAACAACAGGTGAAGGAGAAGGAGAAGAAAGAAAAAAAAAACGAAGACCAAGGTTACGAGAGAAGGAAACCAGAAAAGAACAACAGAATAATGAAGACTAAGACAAATATCGAACTTCAAGCAAACACACGAGAGATAGAAAGAGACCAGAAGGAGGGCAAGTCGATATAGCAAAAGGGTAATGACAGCACATCGTTTACCCTCATCAAAAATTACTGACTAGAACAGCGAACAAAAGGCGAGTGAGAGAGAGTATTGGCTTTGCATGCATGGGTAGCGAAACGTTGGAACGGGATAACAGCTGCGTCTCTCTCGTTCTGATTTGGGTCGCTGTGGTTCTGTCTGCTTATTGCGTCATTGAAAGTATAGTTTTGGGCATACGTTTAAGCTGCGCGTGGCCCCAGTGCTCCTCTCCGTCGCATAATGGTAGCAAAATAAAAACGTTGTGCTAGACTAATGTTTGTTTACTCTGACGTTTCCCTGAGTGTATATAGAAAGTGTAAAGGATAAATTTGTGTGTGAAAAACTACCGTGATGTAAAATTTGAGTCAGCTTTGAGAAACGGAAGAAAAGGTGGAAAGACAGAGAGATAGAATGAGACAGAAAAAAAAGGTACAATATAAAGATGAATGAAAGGGAGCGGATGAATTAGAGATGAATGAGTAAAAGGAACAGAAAAAGTAAACTGGGTCAGACGAAATAGTGAAGATAAAAAAACTGAAAATAAAGACGGAATGGCATAGAGAGAACATATGACGCAAAACTTAGAGACGAAAGGATGAAAATAAGAAATGGGAAAGTGAAGAAAGACACGGACGCCCAAAGTAGGAGTGGAGGAATAAATAGAAAGAAAGGAGGAGGAAACAAAAGTAGAAATCACAAAAGAAAGGAATAATGGAGGAAAAAACAATATATGACTAAAGAGAAAATAAGAATAAAAAGAGGATATGAAAGAGAGTAAGAAATATCACAGAAGGTAGAAAAAAAAGAAGGGAAAAAAGGGAAAAATAAGCAGACAAAAACCATCATTAGAACCAGATATAGAGAAAAAGGAAAGGAACGAGAGACGAAAAATTAGAAAAGAAAGAAGAAAAAGAAAAGGAGAAGGGATTAAAGAAAACCACGAAAGGAGGACGAAACATCACAAAAGGTAGAAAAAAAGGGAAAAAAGAGGAAAAATAAGCAGACAAAAACCATCATTAGAACCAGATATAGAGAAAAAGGAAAGAAACGAGGGACGAAAAATTAGAAAAGAAAGAAGAAAAAGAAAAGGAGAAGGGATAAAAGAAGACGACCAAAGGAGGACGAAACATCACAGAAGGTAGAAAGAAAGAAGGAAAAAAGGGGAAAAATAAGCAGACAAAAAACATCATTAGAACCAGAAATAGAGAGAAGACAAAGAAGAGGAACGAGAGACGAAAAATCAGAGAAGAAAAAAAATAGAGAAAAGAGGAAGAAAAATAAAGGAAGAAGGAACAAAAGAAGACGACCAAAGGAGGACGAAATATCACAGGAGAAAGAAAGAAAGAAAGAAAAGAAGGAAGAGGAAATAAGCAGACGAAGCCTTCATTAAAGAAAAAAAGAGGAAGAACGAGAAACGAAGACTCAGAAAAAAAAAGAGAGGAAGAAAAGAGAAGATAAAAGAAGACAAGAAGAAAATAATCATAAGGAAAAAAAGGGAGGAGACGAAGAATCACAAATAAAACAGGAAAGGAAGAAAAAAAATAATATAACAAGAAAATAATTATATGGAAAAGAAAGGAAAGAGACCAAAAATCAGACACGAAAGAAAGGAAGAAAGAAAAAATAAAAGAAAACAATAAAAACAATCACAAGCCCCGATAATTACAGTTCCTACCCTTCACTTGACCCTCATTAACTTCTGTGTGTGTGTCTGTGTGTGTGTATGTGTGTGTGTGTGTGTGTGTGTGTGTGTGTGTGTGTGTGTGTGTGTGTGTGTGTGTGTGTGTGTGTGTGTGTGCGCGTGTGAGAATCAATTGGGACCTCTCGCCCTGGTTCCATATGCATCTTTTCACCCATAAGCTCCAATAATTACAATTCCTACCCTTCACCTGACTCTCATTAGCTTGTGTGTGTCTCTGTGTGTGTGTGTGTGTGTGTGTGTGTGTGTGTGTGTGTGTGCGTGTGTGAGTCAATTGTCACCTCTCGCTCTGGTTCCATATGCATTTTCTCGCCATCAAAGTAAATTAGAAGCCGCCAGTGTTCCTCTTCGTCGCATTTCTCGCCTTTCCTTCTCGCCTCCTCATCACCCGCGGACATGACACGCCGCCGCTCATGTCACCGAGTCACGTCACGGCGCGGCGGCCAAACAAAGCAGGGCGCGGCGGAGGGAAATAGAACGCGAGAGAAAAAAAGAAGGAATTGGAGGTCATTTTCACACATTCTTAATTATTCATTTTTATTTTTGTGTTTTCGTTTTTCTTGATGGTTGATTTTTTTTCGCGTTCTCGACATTTTTTGTGAGGAATTGTATAGGAAAAGAAAAGGAAAGGAAAGAAAGAGAATGAAAGGAAAAAAGAAAGGGAAAGAAAAAAATAGGATGAACTAGAGAGAGAAAAGAAGGAATTGGAGGTCATTTTAACACCTTCTAATTTATTTGTTATTATTTTTGTGTTTTCATATTTCTTGATGGATGATTTTTTTCGCGTTCTCGACATTTTTTTTTTTTTGGAGTGAGGAATTGTTCAGAAAAAGGAGAAGGAAAGGAGAGAAATAAATATAATGAAAGGAAAATAAAGAAAGGGAAAGAAAAGATAAAACTAATAAAATAAATAAAGAAAATGGAATGAAGTAGAGAGAAGAAGATGGAATTGGAGGTCATATCCGCTCCTTGTAATTTTTTATGTTGCATTTTTCGTTTATTTTTTTCAAGTAGGAGTTTTACGTATATATTTTTTTTTCTTCTTCTTCTTTTTCGATCACATTTCGGACTATTTCTTATGCCTGTATACTAAAGGAACAGAAGACGATCACATTTCGGACTGTTTCTTATGCCTGTATACTAAAGGAACAGAAGACGATCACATTTCGGACTGTTTCTGATGCTTGTATACTAAAGGAACAGAAGACAATCACATTTCGGACTGTTTCTTATGCTTGTATACTAAAGGAACAGAAGACGATCACATTTCGGACTGTTTCTGATGCTTGTATACTAAAGGAACAGAAGACGATCACATTTCGGACTGTTTCTTATGCTTGTATACTAAAGGAACAGAAGACGATCACATTTCGGACTATTTCTTATGCCTGTATACTAAAGGCACATAAGACGATCACATTTCGGACTGTTTCTTATGCTTGTATACTAAAGGCACAGTGGACGATCACATTTCGGACTGTTTCTGATGCTTGTATACTAAAGGAACAGAAGACGATCACATTTCGGACTGTTTCTGATGCTTGTATACTAAAAGAACAGAAGACGATCACATTTCGGACTGTTTCTTATGCCTGTTTACTAAAGGGACATAAGACGATCACATTTCGGACTGTTTCTTATGCTTGTATACTAAAGGGACATAAGACGATCACATTTCGGACTATTTCTTATGCCTGTATACTAAAGGAACAGAAGACGATCACATTTCGGACTGTTTCTTATGCTTGTATTTAAAGGCACAGAAGACGATCACATTTCGGACTATTTCTTATGCTTGTATACCAAAGGCACAGAAGACGATCACATTTCGGACTGTTTCTTATGCCTGTATACTAAAGGCACAGAAGACGATCACATTTCGGACTGTTTCTTATGCTTGTGTACCAAAGGAACAGAAGACGATCACATTTCGGACTATTTCTTATGCCTGTATACTAAAGGCACAGTGGACGATCACATTTCGGACTATTTCTTATGCTTGTATACTAAAGGAACAGAAGACGATCACATTTCGGACTGTTTCTTATGCCTGTACACTAAAGACACGTAAGACGATCACATTTCGGACTATTTCTTATGCCTGTATACTAAAGGCACAGAAGACGATCACATTTCGGACTATTTCTTATGCTTGTATACTAAAGGAACAGAAGACGATCACATTTCGGACTATTTCTTATGCTTGTATACTAAAGGAACAGAAGACGATCACATTTCGGACTGTTTCTTATGCCTGTATACTAAAGGCACAGAAGACGATCACATTTCGGACTATTTCTTATGCTTGTATACTAAAGGCACAGAAGACGATCACATTTCGGACTATTTCTTATGCTTGTATACTAAAGGCACAGAAGACGATCACATTTCGGACTATTTCTTATGCTTGTATACCAAAGGAACAGAAGACGATCACATTTCGGACTATTTTAATGCATTTCTACTCAGGGTACATACGATACTACTGCAGCTGCGTCTTGTTTACTTATTTACTGGCTCACAAGACGGTCGGAAGACGTGGACCGCGAGGCTTTTGACAGATGTTTGAGAATTCGAGTTATTTATTTACCAGAGAACCGCCGCCACTCACACGGCAGCTTGGACGAGACAGCGGGGAAGAACAATTAATGACGGGTATAAATTGAAGAAAAAAGGTTATGTGATATATCTAGGTGGACCCTGACAGCGTTACCAACACGAAAATCAAACCTCAAGTTGATTTTTACTTGGACAATCTCTCTCTCTCTCTCTGTCTCTCTGTCTGTCTGTCTGTCTCTGTGTCTCTGTCTCTCTGTCTGTCTGTCTGTCTCTCTGTGTCTCTGTCTCTCTGTCTGTCTGTCTGTCTCTCTGTGTCTCTGTCTCCCTGTCTGTCTGTTTTTCTCTCTGTCTGTCTGTCTGTCTGTCTGTCTCTCTGTGTCTCTGTCTGTCTGTCTCTCTGTGTCTCTGTCTCTCTGTCTGTCTGTCTTTCTCTCTGTCTGTCTGTCTGTCTGTCTGTCTGTCTCTCTGTGTCTCTGTCTGTCTGTCTCTCTGTGTCTCTGTCTCTCTCTCTGTCTGTCTTTCTCTCTGTCTGTCTGTCTGTTTGTCTGCCTCTCTCTTGCATCTTTTATTCAATTCAAACTTCTATCTTTGGCCAAATAAACTTATACGTTCCTTTTTACAGTAACAAAAGCAATATTTAGATCATAAAAAATTCTTGTGTAACTCGTAGTCAATGGAAACTTTTATTCTTTGGCCAAACTTATACGTAATTACATTAAGGTCAGATGTTCTCTTAGCCTGCAGGGCGGGATTTCTTCGAGTTAAAATTGGTATATTTCTATTTGACTGTAGCTAAAGAAAAGTTCAGCAAATGTACCCTCAGCTCTGTAACTTTCAAATAATCCCATGTGTCTGTCTAGCTGTCTCCTCTCTGTCTATCTGCCCGTCATCCAAATAGTGATAGTTCGTCGACTTAGTGTTTTTATAACTTTAAATTATATTGTGTGTAGATCAAGAAGTGTTCAGTATATCTATTTATAGCTATGTAACTTTCTAATGATGGCTTCTGTTTCTCTGTTCTCTGTCTCTCTGTCTATCTGCCGGTTTGTATCATTTAAATAGTGATAGTTCGTCGACTTTGTGTCTTTAACTTTTAATGATATTGTGTGTAGGTTAAGAAGTGTTCAGTGTATCTATTTATAGCTATGTAACTTTCTAATGCAGTCTTGTGTCTCTTTGCCAGTCTGTCTACCTGTATCTTTGAATCTATCAGTCTGTCTATCTGTCTCATTCAACAACTGATATTCCGTCGACTTTGTGTTTTTAACTTTATGTCTTGAAGTGGTGAGTGGATCCATTATCTCTTGTGTCTGCTATTCTGTCTGTTTGTCTCTCTATCTGGCTGTCCATGTGCCTCTGTCTGTCTCTGTCTATCTATCGCTCTTTCTGTCTGTGTCTGTCTGTGTTTCTGTCTGTCTCTGTATCAATCTTTCTCTATCTGTTTGTGTGTCTGTCTGTCTGTTTCTTTATCTCTTCGTCTGTCTGTATCTCTGTCTTAAGCTGTCAGTCTGCCTATGTCTGTCAAATCTATCTATTTATCTGTCTGTCTATCTATCTCTATCTGTGTTTTTCTGTTTGTCTGTCTACCTGTTCTCTCTGTCTCTCTGGCCGTCTGTCTGTGTCTGTCCAATCTGTCTCTCTACACGTCTGTCTATGTATCCATCTACATATCTCTGTATTTTCCTATATTCGTTTACCTGTCAATTTGTCCCTCTCCCCGTCCGTCTCTCTCCGTGTAATCTGTCTTTCTGTCTAATCTGTCTTTCTCTACCTTCATCTTTCTATATCTGTGTGGCTGTCTATCAATCTATCTCTCCCTCTCTCTCTCTCTGTCTGTCTTGATTCACTTCCTCCGACGCACCTGTCAATCATTTTGGAAGCGTCAGGTGTCAGAGGCGGAGGCGCAACGAACACCTGCGATCATGCGTTACCTTTTGCCGCGTCGAAGCGAAAAGTCAAGCGAATGAAGTGCGTCGAACTCTTCTCCCGGACGCGTGGAAATTTAAGTAGCTCGGAGGCAGACGTTCGCTTGTTATTATTCCGTGGAAGTGAAAGACGAGAGGAGACGAGAGTGAGAGAGGAAGGAAGGGAGAGATAGATAGATAGAAAGAGAGAGAAAGAGGGAGAGAGTGGGTGTGTGTGTGTGTGTGAGGGTGAAATACATTGATACGAGAAGAAAAAAGATAGATAGATAGATAGAAAGATAGGGAAAGACAGCCAGAGAGATTGAACGTGAAAGAACAGAATTATGAAAGATATACATTAATAGATGGATAGATAGATAGAGATTGAGAGATAGATAGAGATAATTAATAAGTGAAATGCGAGAGATAGTTAGATAAATGAGAAAGAGAAAGCCTGGAAGTAAAATACGATAAAAAGAAAGAGAATGAGAGAGAGGAGAGGAAAACAGATAAACAGACAAACAGATAATGAGAGAGAAAGACAGAGTATAAAAAAATGTGATAAAACTCAAAAACACAGCTAATTGCAGAACATAATACTTAAAAGCAAAGGAGGGGGAGGAGGAGGAGGCGGAGGAGGAAGAGGAAGAGGAGGAGGAGGATGAGGAGGAGGCGGAGGAGGAAGAAGAAGAAGAGGAGGAGGAGGAGGAGGAGGAGCGTTTGACAGAACTGGGGAAAACTAAATATCACTCACACACTTTCTCGTTCTCTTTGATGCGCGCGACAACAATATTTCGATGAACATTTGCCAGCACTTGTCTCTCTCTCTCTCTCTCTCTCTCTCTCTCTCTCTCTGTGTGTGTCTCTCTATTTCTGCGTCGCTTTGGGAGCTAAAAAGAAAATAAATGTAAACACTTCCCGCTGACGTTCATCTGACGCTTGAGTGTTCTGCATTACGAGTGTTTTTGTGTTGTTGTTATTTCAAGTCAACGATGCATTGCTCTTAAACGCGAGACAAACTTACGAGAATGCAAACAGTAAATCTAAATACGAAAATAAAAAAGGATAATGGGAAATACGACCAAAGAAATGTAGTAATAATAGAAAAAAATAGATACATAACAAAAACAGAAGACATAAGGAATCAGAGGAAATTCGAAAATAAAAAGAACAGTTGAAAATACGAGTAAAAAATGTAATACTAAGAAAAACTAGTGAACGGAAATAAAAGAAATGAAGGAAGTGGTAACAGTTAATGCGGTGAAGGAAATGAAACAGTGAAACGACTTGTTGGTTTTGATATTGATAAGTGAATGCGTGTAATATGGAAGGTTAAAATAATGATGAAAACGGTGACGGAAAAAAAAAGCAATAAAATAACTTAGTAAATGTAATGATGAAACGACTTGTTGGTTTTGATATTGATACGTGAATGCGTGAAATATGGAAGGAAATAAATAGAAAAATAGGTTTAAATGATGATAAAAACAATGACCCCAAAATAATAAAATAACTTAATAAATGTAATAATGAAATAACTTGTTGGTTTTGATATTGATAAGTGAATGCGTGTAATATGGAAGGTTGAAATGACGATGAAAACGGTGACGGAAAAAAACCCAATAAAATAACTTAGTAAATGTAATGATGAAATGAGTTGTTGGTTTTGATATTGATAAGTGAATGCGTGAAATATGGAAGGAAATAAATAGAAAAATAGGTTTAAATGATGATAAAAACAATGACCCCAAAATAATAAAATAACTTAATAAATGTAATAATGAAATGACTTGTTGGTTTTGATTTTGATAAGTGAATGCGTGTAATATGGAAGCAAATAAATCAGAGAAGGTTTCAATGATGATGAAAATGATGAAGAAAAAACAAAATGATATTGAAAACGATGACGAAAAACAATAAAATAACTTAGTAAATGTAATGATAAAATGAGTTGTTGGTTTTGATATTGATAAGTGAATGCGTGAAATATGGAAGGAAATAAATAGAAAAATAGGTTTAAATGATGATAAAAACAATGACCCCAAAATAATAAAATAACTTAATAAATGTAATAATGAAATGACTTGTTGGTTTTGATTCTGATAAGTGAATGCGTGAAATATGGAAGGAAATAAATCAGAGAAGGTTACAATGATGATGAAAATGATGAAGAAAAAACAAAATGATATTGAAAACGATGACGAAAAACAATAAAATAACTTAGTAAATGTAATGATAAAATGAGTTGTTGGTTTTGATATGGATAAATAAATGCGTGAAATATGGAAGGTAATAAATAGAAAAATAGGTTAAAATGATGATAAAAACAATGATCCCAAAATAATAAAATAACTTAATAAATGTAATAATGAAATGACTTGTTGGTTTTGATATTGATAAGTGAATGCGTGAAATATGGAAGCAAATAAAAAAAATAGATAAAAATGATGATGAAAACGATGGTGAAAAACAAAATAGCTTAGTAATTGGATGAAAACGATAATGAAAAAAACTAAATAGGAGAACTTGTAAATGTAATGACGAGATAATTGACGCTTTGATTCTGTGATGAGTGAATGCGTTGAACATGGAAGCAGATAAATAAAAAAAGATAGACAAATAATGAATAAACAATAAGAGTAATTAGTAAATGTGATAATGAGGTGCTTCTTTGATTGTAATATAAGTGAGTACGTTCAATATGGAAGTTAATGAATAGAGGAATGGTGAATTAAATAACGCATGAATAATATATACGCCACATACACATTCACAAACACAAACACCACTCACCAACACGATCAAACACACTAACCATTACAAACACAACACATTCACACAAAGAAACACTCATATACCAACACAAACACATACAATACCCCCCCAAACACACACACACACACACGCACGATCATAAAAAATAATTACTTCAGACGATAACACAGGAAAGAGAAAGAAAGTACAAAGAACAAGAGGAGAAAGGAAAAGAAAAGAAAGGAAAGGAGGGGAAAGGGAAGAAGGGAAAAGGAAGACAGGGAAGTGGAGAAGAAAGGAAAGAAGGAAGGAAAGAGAAGGGAAGTACCGAGAAACAAACAAAAGCACATCGCATCTACCAAAACACAGCATCCAAACTTACCATCATTGACGGGAATCACATCGGGGTTAGAATCGTCCACCTCATCGGGCAAGTGGTGACCAGCAGCGCCCTTGTGGTATACCATCTTGACTTCGGGCTTCTGCTGGGTCCGTGCCCGCCTCACCAGCGCCACCACCACCGCCGCCATCACCAGTAGGGACGCCAGCACACCCAGCACCACGCCCAGCAGGGAGGTGAGGGCCAGGGCGCTCCCAACTGCAGGTTAATAGAGGGAAAGGTGGTTGAGGTTATGAGTTTGGAGATGAAAGGAAGGGTCGGGTTTGGATGACGCAGAGGAATAAGGAAAGGGAATGAATGAGAGATTGAAGAGTATGGGAAAGGGAGGGTAGAGGAAAGAAAAAGAAGGGAAATGAAGGTAATTGAGTGGACTGGAGACGAAAGGAAGGGTTGAGTTGGGATGGTGAATAGGAATGATGGAAAGGGAGATGAATGAGAGAAGGAAGAGTATGGGAAAGGGAAGGTAGAGGAAAGGAAAAGAAGGGAAATGAATGTAACTGAGAGGACTGGAAATAAAAGGAGATGTATAGGAAGGGAGAAAGAAGGAGAAGGATTGGTTAAGGAAGAGGAAGAGTTAGAGAAAGGAAGGAAAGTGGACAAGGAGAGGTAAAGGAAGAGCGAAGGAGGGGAAATGATTGGTTAAGGAAGAGGAAAGAGAAAGGAAAATGAAAGGAAAAGGAAGGGTAGGGAAAAAGAAGAGAAGGGAAAAGGGAAAAGGGAAGGGAAGGGAAAGGAAAGGAAGGAAGAAAGGAAAGGAAAAAAAAGGAAAGGAAAGGAAAGGAAAGGAAAGGAAAGCAAGGGAAGGAAAGGGGAGGGAAGGGAAGGGAAGGGAAGTAAGGAAGGGAAAGGGAGCGAGGTCAACAGGTACAAAGAAAAATGCAGAAAAAAATATTATACCACCAAAAATAAAAATAAATAAAATAAAACATGAATATGGAGCAAAAATAACCTACTCGTGGTTCATGAAAAAAAATATATCAATTCATTTACGAAATAATCTCTCTCTCTCTCTCTCTCTCTGGCTCTGTCTCTGTCTCTGTCTCTGTCTCTGTCTCTCTCTCTCTCTCTCTCTCTCTCTCTCTCTCTCTCTCTCTCTCTCTCTCTCTCTCTAATCCTGTTATCCTTCATGCATAAAACATTTCGTCCTTCCCTTTATCTTTCTCTATTTATTTTATTTCCTTGTTTATTCTTATTAATTCATTTATCTTCCCATTTATTCAGCTTTATTTTATTTCCTTGTTTATTCTTATTAGTTCATTTATCTACCCATTTATTCATCTTAATTTTATTTCCTTGTTTATTCTTATTAATTTATTTATCAACCCATTTATTCATCTTTATTTTATCTATTCATCTATCTAACCTTCTTTTGCATCTATTATTATTAGCGAGAGAATTATTTAAAACTACTAAGAAAAATCAAAAGGAAATCAAAGTATATGAAAACGTTGAAAAAGAGACCAAATATGTTATCTATGAACAAAAATCAACCTAAGAAAGAAATTTTAGTGTAAGAAAACGAAAGAAAAACATTTAAAACAGAAACCACAATAGAGAGAGAAAGAGGATGAGGAAGAAGACGAAGAGGAGGAGGAGGAGGTACCGTTGAAAAGACCAAACATTCCACAACACACCAAACCATAACCAAGACCAAGACCAAAAGAACATAAACCTCTCTGACTTACCCTTGGCATTCACACACTCCACTTTCACTGCTAAAACATCTTCACTGTCGGCACTGGCCCCTACATTCACTTCTTCTACTCTGAAACCCTTACTTTTCCTGTGGAGTAGGGCAACACCTCCTCCTCGTGTATTCTGCTTCTTTCTGCCCTTCCAACGGGTCACCTGTACAGCAAGAGCAAGAGCAAGATCACATAAGGTACACCAAATCACCCCACACACTTACCAGGACTCGTGCGCTTCTCCGCCACATCCTTCAGCGTCACCACGGCTATCCTCACGGGCTCGCTCTGTCCCTTGTTGTTCACGCCCATGATCGTCAGCAAGTACTCCGTCCCGGGCTCTAAACCACTCAGGGCGAATTCAGGCCGTGGCGCCGTTGAGGTATTGGCCAGGACACGCGGGGCAGCCTTCCTGGAGTGGTGGCCTGTGCGCGTGTGAGCCCGAGCGTGCGTGACTGACAACGTGAAGGTTTGGGCCAGTCCGCCGTCCCACCCTGCCTGACACCGGACCCCGACCCCCGACGAGCTGATGTTCTCCACTGTGCAGTTGTTGACGGGATCAGGAGGCGCTGGAGCGTGTGAAAAGAGAGTTACATGCTTGTTAGTGATATCTGGTTCTCTGTGGCAGCGCCCTAACCCCTGATGCGCTTTTGTTGTGTCCACGTGCAGTTGTTGACAGGGTCAGGAGGTGCTGGAGCGAGTGGAAAGGGTGTTAGAAGCTCATTAGTAGAGTGTTTTGGCCTTTGTAACAGCGCTCCAACCCCTGATGAGCTTTTGTTTTGCCCGGTTGAAAGACAAAGGATTATCCCACGCCTACTACAAGACTGGAAAGGCTCAGGAGGCTTTGAGCGTGTGTGAAGGGAATTGGATGTTTGTTTAGGGTATTTGAACCTCTGTAGTCTAAGTTGTATTCCAGCCCAAACTGAGAGCTTATATCTGGAGCGTCATACTAAAAGGCCCAGCAACATAAGCATTTAGCATACTCAGAAATACCGATAGTAAAGTATTGGGCCATATTCTCTCATGTTTGTGTTCCTGTGTATGTGTGTGTAGAGAGATGAAAGATAAGGGAAGGGAAGGGAAGGGAAGGGAAAGGAAAGGAAGGGAAGGGAAGGGAAGGGAAGGGAAGGGAAGGGAAGGGAAGGGAAGGGAAGGGAAAGTAAGGAAGGAAAGGGAAGTGAGCGCGTGAGGTCAAAAGGCACAAAGAAAAATGCAGAAAAAATATACCACAAAAAAAACCAAAAAACGTGAATATAATGTCTTGGGTGTTACCGGTAAACTATCATGACAAGCTCGGAATCAGACGAAACACTCGCGCCCCATAAAACTAACACACCCAAATACATCGAAAACAAAGTAAAAAGAGTCTCCCCAAACACTCACAGGCGTGGATGACGTGGTAGATACAAGGCTGCCGCTGGACCCCCACGTCATTGGTCGCCCAGCACAGGAGCGACCCGTAGTCCTGGTGGCGAGTCGGAACGTAGCTCACCTGGCTCCTGCTCTTCCCCGCCGACCGTATACGTGCGGCAGGAATGTCCACCACCTCCGAGGAGCTGTTGAACGCCCACCTGCAGGGATACAAGCCCCCAGGTAAGCAGGTGCGTGATGAAGACTGATTACGGATGATCTGTCACCTGTTCTGTATTAAGGCATGTCCATGGTTGGTGTACAGGTGGAAGGTGGAGATTAATCAATAAACGCAGGTGTCAAGATCGTCCAGGTGGATAAAGATGAATTACTATACGATATATTAACTACTCTTGATTTTGTTTCATTAAGCCGTTTCCTATTTGTCAAAGTTAGGTTTACAGGTGCAAGGTGGAGATTAATCAATAAACCCAGCTGTCAAAGTCGTCCAGGTGGATAAATAAGATGAATTAGTATACGATATATTAACTACTCTTGATTTCGTTTCATTAAGCCGTTTCCTATGGTCGTAAACAGGTGTCAAAGAAAGGTATACAGGTGCAAGAGGGCGATTAATCAATAAGCCCAGGTGTCAAGGTCATAGACGTACATAAAGAAGATGAATTGTAGTAAAATATGAACTGTTTACGATTGCATTGCCTTTGAGCCGCTTCAGAAGGTCGTAAGAAAGTACTCCAGGTGGGTACACAGGTGCAAGATGGAGACTAATCAATAGACGCAGGTGTCGAGGTAAAGGTATATAAGTAAGATCAAATGCTTTTTTTTATACATCAGAGGACACGGCTCAAGGGCAATAAAAAGAGAATAAAAAAAAGCCCGCTACTCGCCTCTCCTATACAAGATAAAAGTAAAGAGTAGCCTGAAGAGAGGTCAGTTTCGGGTTGTAAAATATTAACTACTAAAGATTTCATTTATGCTATTTACTAAGGCTCCCAAACAATTACTTAACCATATCTTTACTACGTTCAATACTTTTTCTACGACTTCTAATACTTTACTTCAATTTTTTTTTTACTTCATTTTACTTTAATTTACCGTTTCCTAAGGTCCTAAAACATCAACTAGACGATTCTTTCACGATTTTTACTTCTAAGACTTCTAATACTTTACTTCAATTTTTTTTTACTTCGTTTTACTTTAATTTACCGTTTCCTAAGGTCCTAAAACATCAACTAGACGATTCTTTCACGATTTTTACTTCTAAGACTTCTAATACTTTCTTTTTCTTACTTATAACACCAATTTATTTTTCTCTCTCAATCTCTTTGCGTCAATATGGCCGCGGAATCACTTCGTTCAAAACTTTAATTACATCGGTCTGTCTTACCTGAAGGAGGTTGGCTCGGGGTGGGCCTCAACACTGCAGGTGATGTTCAGCTGCTCGTTCTTGGCGGCCCCGAACACGAGGGTCTGGCCGGGCCGACACAAGGGCGAGACTGAGGGCATGGGAGACAGGGAGAGTGAGACGCGTTAATAGCGCTTTCTTCTTCTTTTCCAATATACCTCACCCAAACACAATACCAGCATCTCTTTCCTTCTCCTTTCCCTTTATCTCTCATTCTTACCACGTCCCAGCATCTCTTCCTCTTTTTCCTGTTATCTTCAGTTCTAACATCATTCCAGCATCCTTCCTCTCTCTCCTCTCTTATAATCTTTCATACCTGTACTCTCTCAGCATCCTTTTCTTCTCTTATCCCATCCTAACACTTTCCCAGTATCCTTTCCTCTCCTTTCCTCCTCATCTCCAATCCTACACAAGTAATCTCTTTCCTTCTCCTTTCCTTTCCCATCCTTACACTAACCACAGCATTCTTTCCCTTGCCTTCCATCCCCAGCATCCCTCTCTCACTATACAACCCATCCCTTCTCCTTCTCTTGTCTACTTTCAACCTCTACCTCTAAACTCCCGGTACTCACACTTGACGCTGAGCTGGACCGCGTTGGAGCCGCTTCTACCGTGGATATTGGAGGCGGCGCAGGTGTACTGGCCTGAGGAGGTCTTGGTGAGCCGCTGAAGCACGAGGCTCTGGTTGCTCTGAATGATGCCCGCCGATACGTTGTGGGTGATCTCCTCCCCCTGTGTGAGATGGGAAGAAGGGAAGGTTGAATGCTGAAGACGAGGTTATGTTTAGACTTCTTAGGTTCATGTGTGAGATAGGAAGAGGAAGGGACAGTTAAGAGTTGTATAGAGGAGGTTATCTTTAGACTTCTTAGGTTCGTGTGTGAGATAGGAAGAGGAAGGGACAGTTGAGAGTTCTATAGAGGAGGTTATCTTTAGACTTCTTAGGTTCGTGTGTGAGATAGGAAGAGGAAGGGACAGTTGAGAGTTCTATAGAGGAGGTTATCTTTAGACTTCTTAGGTTCGTGTGTGAGATAGGAAGAGGAAGGGACAGTTGAGAGTTGCATAGAGGAGGTTATCTTTAGACTTCTTAGGTTCGTGTGTGAGATAGGAAGAGGAAGGGACAGTTGAGAGTTGCATAGAGGAGGTTATCTTTAGACTTCTTAGGTTCGTGTGTGAGATAGGAAGAGGAAGGGACAGGTAAGTGATATAAAGAAGGTGATGTTTAGACGTTTTAGGTGCCTATGGATGAGGCAGAAAAGGGAAGGTTGAGAACTATTAAAGAAGTGATGTTTAGAATTCTTGAGTTCCTAGGAATGTGTGTAAGTGTATATGTGTGTTTATAATGTGTTTTTCTGCCAATATGTAATCTCTTATCCACGTGACTCATATAAGCACGCCAGACTCAAAAGTTAGCGATAAACAGGCAGTCAATGGTACCAAATATACTCTATTACTACAAAACTATACTTCGGTTAGCAAAGACAGAGAGGGAAGTGTCGGACCGTTCCAATATGAGTTACTAGGAAAGAGGGGAGGAGGGTCACAAAAACACCCACAAGAGCTGTACAGGAAAATAAGAAGAGAAGGAGAAGGAGACACTAAGAGGAAGAGAAGAACAATGGAGATGAAATTCCGGGAAAAGAGAATCATGAGAGCTTTCGCTGGATATTGAGAGAGAGCGAGAGAGAGAGAGAGAGAGAGGGTCGGTCTATCAATAAGGGTCAGTCCACCTGGTTCTCGTTGCAGTAAAAGTGTTCTATTGACGTTCTGTTCTTGTATTGTCGTTGAGGAGTTTGGAAATCGTGAGGACTGAAGAAGTGTGTTTGCTTTATGCATTGAAATTCGAGGAGACACGAAGGGAGAAGAAAAGAAGAGGTAGAACAAGAAGAAAGAGAGCAAGAACAAAAATAACATGGAAAACAAAAACATGGATAAAACTAATGATATGGTCAAGAACAAAAGAACAAAAAGAGCAAAAATAACAAGAAAAAGAGCAAGAAGTAGAACAAGAAGAAGAAAAAGAACAGGAACAAAAATAACATGGAAAACAAAAACATGGATAAAACTAATGATAAGGTCAAGAACAAAAGAAAAAAAGAACAAAAAGAACAAGAAAAAGAGCAAGAAGAAGTAGAACAAGAAGAAAAAGAACAGGAACAAAAAGAACATGGAGAACAAAAACACGGATAAGAATAATGATATGGTCAAGAACAAAAAGAAAATGAGAACAAAAATAACAAGAAAAAGAGAGGAAGAAGTAGAACAAGAAGACGATGAACAAGAGGAACGAGAACAAGAAAATAAAGAAGAAAAAGAAAAGGAGAAATAATAGATAGATAGATAGATAGATATGAAAACGTAAAGAGAGAGTAAGAGAAGTAGCGAGATAGACACAAAAAAACATATCCCCCAAAACACATTAACCTTCGAACCCAGCCACCAACACTCACGTTATGGAACCACTGGACCTTGTAGATGCTCGGGTTAGCCTTGATCCCACACTCGAAGTACACATCATCGCCCTCCTTGATGTCGTCCATGTTGAGACTGTTGCCCGCCGCTAGGGAGAGGCGGGGCGTGTCTGCCGAGGGAGAAACAGGGAATTTGAGGACCAGAACTGCACTGCGTATTCCAAGCGAGGTCCATTAGGTATTCAAGTTAGGAAGAAGGAGTTAGAAAGACTGTTTGTGTATGTATGTGAGTGTTTGTACGAGTGTAATAAGAGTGGCAGCCTAGGAATGACATGAGACTTTGGAATTAGGAGACCAAAACTGCACTGCGTATTACAAGCGAGGTCCATTAAGTATTCAAGTTAGGAAGAAGGAGTCAGAAAGACTGTGAGTGTTTGTACGAGTGTAATAAGAGTGGCAATCTAGGAATGGCACGAGACTAGGAATTAAGAGACCAAAACTGCTCTGCGTATTCAAGATGAGGTCCACTGGGTATTATAGGTGAGTAAGAGAGATTTAGAGTGTCATGATTGAGTGTCTATGTATGAGTACGTAACAGAGTGGTGATCAGAACTGCACTGCATATTCCAAGCGAGGTCCACATCGTATTTCAGGTAAGGAAGAGTTAGTAAGGCAGTGACTGATGTATTTAATAGAGTGGGAACCTTAAAATTTCAGGATACTCTAGGGTAAACAATGAACCAGAAACGGAGAAGCTTATTCCAGCGTAGAATGAAGTAGCAGATTAACAACAGACTGGACACGGAAAACATTGAGAAAAAAACAACTTTATTACTATCCAGTGGAATAAGAATAACAAAGGATGACGATTAACTGAACAGGGAAAAGTGACCGTGAATTTCCAAAGTATACCGAAAGAAAAACAATGATAACGGCCACCCATGCACTAACATACACTCAAGTAATAATACCTGATATGGGGAGGAGAAGGAGCAAATTTGCCAAAGTATACCCAAAGCAAAGACTACTAAGATGACTCACAGTACACGTTCAGCTTGGTCGAGTCCTCCATCACGGCCGTCGTCACCAGGGGGTTGACGGCGCGGCAGGATATGTAGATGTCGTGGTCGGCGAGGGTCGGCGTCAGATGGAGCGTCGACCTGCTGACGTTGCCTTCCTGGAATACCTGTTAGTGGTGAAAGGGTTTTGGTTAGTGGAGATGTGTGTCGATACTGGGAATGTTAGTCTTGCTCTTAAACCTTTTCTTCCTTCTCTTTCTTCTCTTCTATCATCTTTTTCTGCTCTTTGTCTTTCTTGTAGTACTCCTTATTGCTTTCGTTATTTCGTTTTTTTTATGTTTTCTTGTATGGACCATTATTTTGCATCTTCTTTTATTCCTCTTTCTCCTCCTCCTCTTCCTCCTTCTCTTCCTTCTACTATTTCTTATTCCTTTCTTTATTCCTTTCTGAGTTTTCTTGTATAGACTGTCATTTTGCATCTTCCTTTTCTTGTTCTCTTTCTCCTCTTCTCTCTCCTCTTTATCCTCCTCTTCCTTCTTGCATTATTATTTTGTTCCTTTTCTGCGTTATTTTCTTTCATGGACTTTCATTTTGCATCTTGTTTTCCTGTTTTCTTTTTCTCCTCTTTCCCCTCCTCCTCCTCCCTCTCTTTCTTGTACCATTACTTATTGATTTCATTCTTCTGTTCTTTCTTTCATTTGCATCTTTTCCTTCTCTTCCCTCTTTTATCGTATTGGTATTCCCCCTTCTCCTCCTCCTTCTCTTTTTACTATTTTTTCTCTTTCTTTTATAATGACTAAGCGAAAACTGACCCTTCCCCCCTCTCCTCCCCCCTAAAAGGGCACCACACACACACACACACACACACACACACCATACACACACACGCCTAAGCTTGATAAATGAGGGCTCGTGGGTCTAGGGTTGATTATAACTGAATGAATATTGATGAAAATGCGAAGCGATTTGGCCAAAGCTTGAAAAATTATTGCCTTTATGAATGTATATGTGTATGGGTCTGTGTGGGAGGGTTGTATTCTTTTTTATAGTGCGTGTCTGTTTCATCTATTTTTAAACCTTTTTGTGTGTGTCCCCAACTGTATGCAAACCAACTAACGCCGGCTGTTAAAAGTTGGGACGCGGTTTAACTGTCTGTTTTGGAATCCACGCGCCGTTACTAAATTTGCAGCTGTCAATTCGCTTTTTGTGTTGGGACTAAAACTATTATGCTTCGACGTAAAGTACTGCCAGTGTGGACGATAATACGACTAACTAACTGTGTGTGGGGGGGAGGAGGGAGGAGGGGGGACGTGTGTTTGTGTTTGTGTGTGAGGGGAAGGGGTGAAGATGTATGTATGTGTGTGTTTGTGTGTATGAGAGAGAGAAAGATAGAGAGAGAGTGTGCCTATCTGTTTGTCTATCTCTGTCTCTATATCTGTTTGGTCCTGTCTCTCTCTGTGTGTGTGTGTGTGTGTGTGTGTGGGTGTCTATATATACACCTGGGATTTGCATTTATTCCCGTACCTGCGTCAGAAATTTAATTAACGTGATTCATCTCGACCAAATCTCACCTGGTTGTTTGGCTCACCTGGGATTAGTCTTTCTGTCACCTGGCCACCCACCTGTCTGTATGAGCACTTACCTTCCCCTCCTTTCCCTATCTCTCTCTTTATTAGCTGTGCCCTTTCCCTTTCTCGCTCCCTCTCTCGCTCAAACGTCCTCTCCCCTCTCATTCTCCCGCCATTCTACACGTGTCACTTTCAGCTAACATGTAAAACTGTTCTCTTCTTCTTCTTTTTCCTCTACTCTTCTTTTTTTATCAATTTTCCTTCTCTTCCCTTTCTTTTGCTTAACTGCCTCTTTCTATCTCCTCTTCCTCTCTTACTGTCTTCATAACCTTTCATCAAACTTACAAACTCTCACACTTATTCTCTTACACTCTGAAACTCATATTATCTCTTACTTTACCTTTCCCTAATATAATTCTGCCTAAATTTACTCTTTAACTATCTCTATAACTCTCTCGAACTCTCTATACTCATTTCCTCTTACTCTCTCGAACTCTTTTATACTCATTCTCTCTTTCTTGAACGTCCTTTTGGTCCTTCTCACACTTTTCCTTACCTGGTTTCGAGTGTCCGTCATCAGCATCCCGTCCTTCCACCAGGTAATAGTAGCCGAGG
>NC_066528.1:19745130-19752630 GCF_024679095.1 Eriocheir sinensis | reverse complement strand
CCTTTTCCTTCTCTTCCATTTACTCTTCTTTCTCATTCTTTCTTTTATCTGATGTTTTTGTGTCCATTCTTTTCGCTATTTCGTTCTTTCTTAACTTTTTTACGCTCCGTCTTTTCATTTTCCTCTAGTTGCTTTTCGTCTTAAGTCTTTCTCTTGAGCGTGTGTGTGTATTTGTCTCAGTGTGTGTGTGTGTGTGTGTGTGTGTGTGTGTGTGTGTGTGTGTGTGTGTGTGTGTGTACAGTGGCGTCGCGTGGGTTGCTGGCGCCCGGGGATAAAGTCGGTAACCCCCCCCCCCCCGCCCCCCGCACCACCCCCCGCGGCAATAAGGATGAAAGTGAAGCGAGGGTTTTTAACTGACAGGTGCGTGGGTTACTTTGGCGCCCCTTAAGTATTGCGCCCGGGGACATACGTAACTCCCAGCCCCTTCCCCCCCACCCCCCCCCTCGTGACGCCATTGTGTCTGTGTGGGTGGGTGTGGGTGTGGGTAGTTTTTTTTTTTAACCGCAAAGGAGACAGATCAAGGGCTTAAAAAAAACAATAATGAAAAAAAAAAAAAGCCCGCTACTTACTGCCCCTAAAAAGATTGGAGATGAGTGACCCAGGTTGGTGTGTGTGTGTGTGTGTGTGTGTGTGTGTGTGTGTGTGTGTGTGTGTGTGTGTGTGTGTGTGTGTGTGTGTGTGTGTGTGTGTGTGTGTGTGTGTGTGTTTCTCTCTAATTTTCCGAGTTTCTTTTATTATTCACTATTTCTTCCTTCCTTACTCCTTTACACTCCATTTCCTTCTCTTACTCCTATTTTTTTTTCTTTTTTTCTCCTTTCTAAATTATCTGCAACTAAATTTTCTTTCACTTGCTTCTTCCCTATAACTCATTTTTTTAACCACGTATTTATCTCTGTGTATGTATAAGTGTGTATGTGTCTCTTGGTAGGCGGGTGTGTGTGTGTGTGTGTGTGTGTGTGTGTGTGTGTGTGTGTGTGTGCGTGCGTGTGAGTTATTAATAGCACTCTTTTTAAGCACTCCAGAATGTTTGCCCTGGACACGACATTCCCCCACTTAACTGCCCTTTCATCAGCGTCTCTTAGCAAGGCATAAACACTGAGGGAGGTTGGCGAGGACGGGGAGGAGTGAGCAATAGACCACTGGCTTTCTTTTTGGCCTTCAACCCTGGTCATTTTTTTTATAGTTTTTTTTACAGCTTAAGAAACAACGCAAGGGCAACAAAAAAGGTGTAAAAAAAGAAAGCCCGTTCATTGTAAGGGTTTTATTTTGTTTATGTGTTTACTTTTTCTTTATTTTCTTTATCCTCTCTTCATATTTTCTTGTTTTTTCATTCTTTTTTTCTTCCCTTACTAAACCTTTTTTATTCTCTCTCTCTCTCTCTCTCTCTCTCTCTCTCTCTCTCTCTCTCTCTCTCTCTCTCTCTCTCTCTCTCTCTCTCTCTCTCTCTCTCTCTCTCTCTCTCTCTCTCTCTCTCTCTCTCTCTCTCTCTCTCTCTCTTTTCCCTTCCAAAGTCTTTTTCTCTTCCTCTCTCCCTTCTCCTCCCTTCCTAAGCCTTTTCTTCTCTCTCCCTCTCCTTTCGTAAGTCTCCTTTTCTCTCTCCCTCTCTCCTTTCTTCTTTCCTAAGTCTTCATCTCTCCCTCCTCCCTTCCCTTCTCCTTCCTTCCTAAGCCTTCTTCTCTCTCTCCCTTTCCTTCCTTTCTCTTCCTTCCTCTCTTCCTCATATTTTTCGTCTTTTATCATTTTATCTTTTTTTTCTTTTTCACACCACTTTTTCTTATTTTTTTATGTCTTGATCTTTCACTCATACGCTTCTGTTTTTTTTCACTAACTCTCTTTCCTTGTTTTTCTCCTCTTTAACCTTTTAGCAACTTTCCGCATCACATCTGCTCTGAAATTCCTCCTACAAACTTTTTTTTAATCTTTTTTCGTCTTCATAATCTCTCATTCCTATCGTCTTTTCTGTTCAACTCAGTCTTGTTTCTCGTCTTTCTGAAACTTCTATTTTAACCTTTTAGAAAGTTTTTTGCATCATTCTTTGGTGAAATTCGACGTAAACGACCTTTTTCTCATCTTTCTCTGTCTTAATAATTTCTCATTGCTAAATCCTTTCTCTTCAATACAATCTTTTCCTTGTCTTTCTGTTTTCTTCTTTTTTAAACTTCCTTCAGCACACCTTTTTAACCTTTTCTGTATTAATAATCTCTCACTGCTAAGTTCTTTCTCTTCAATACAATCTTTTCCTTGTCTTTCTTCTTTCTTCTTCTTTTTAAAATTTGCAGACACTTTTCAATATCTTCTCTTCACTAAAAATCCTTCATTACACTTTTTTAACCTTTTTTTGTATTAATAATCTTTCATTCCCAAGTTCTTTCATTGCTAAGTTCTTTCCCTTCATTACAATCTTTTCCTTGTCTTTCTTCTTTCTTCTTCTTTTAAACTTTGCAGAATCTTTTCACATCTTCTCTTCTTCAATAAAAATCTTTAAGCACATCTTTTTAACTTTTTGTGTATTAATAATAATCTTTCAATCCTAAGTTCTTTCTCTTCAATACAATCTTTTCCTTGTCCTTCTTTCTCCTTTTTAATCTTGCAGAATCTTTTCACATCTTCTCTTCACTAAAAATCCTTCAGTACACTTTTTAACCTTTTTTTCGTATTAATTATCTTTCATTCCTAAGTTTTTTCTCTTCAATACAATCTTTTCCTTGTCCTTCTTTCTCCTTTTTAATCTTGCAGAATCTTTTCACATCTTCTCTTCACTAAAAATCCTTCAGTACACTTTTTTAACCTTTTTTCGTATTAATTATCTTTCAATCCTAAATTCTTTCTCTTTAATTCAGTCTTGTTTCTCGTTTTTCTGAAACTTCTGCGTCGCTTCTTTTTTCTAACCTTTCAGAAACCTTTTGCATCACTTCCTCCTGCAAATTCCTCCTCCATAACTTTGTTCACCTTTTTCTTGTCTAAATAAACTCTCATTCTTACGTTCCTTCTATTCAGTGCGTTATTTTTATTATATTTCTTATTTTTTAATCTTCTAGACGTAACACTATTTTTCTTTGACAACTCCTACGTTCTCTATACTTCCACACCTTAAATTTTTTCACCCTTTTTCTCTTAATAAACTCACAATCTTACATTCCTTCTGTTCAGTACGTTCTTTATATTATATTTCTTATTTTTTAATCTTCTAGACGTAACGCTATTTTTCCTTTATAGTTCTGCTCTCCGTATAACCTTGCACTCCTACGTTCTCTATACATACACACCTTAAATTTCTTCACCCTTTTTCTCTTAATAAACTCACAATCTTACATTCCTTCAGTTAAATACGTTCTTTATATTATATTTCTTATTTTTTAATCTTCTAGACGTAACGCTATTTTTCTTTTATATTTCCGCTCTCCGTATAACCTTGTATTCCTACGTTCTCTATATATTCAGTTCTGGTCTTTCTTCTCCTTTTTCCTCTTTTTCAACATTTCAGTAACTCACGCATCGCTTCTTCGTGGTTTGACATTTTCTATCTAACCTCACGATTTCGCGTTTCTACCCTCCAACAGTTTCTCTCTCCCTCTGTCTCTGCCTTGCTCTCTCTCTCTCTCTCTCTCTCTCTCTCTCTCTCTCTCTCTCTCTCTCTCTCTCTCTCTCTCTCTCTCTCTCTCTCTCTCTCTCTCTCTCTCTCTCTCTCTCTCTCTCTCTCTCTCTCTCTCTCTCTCTCTCTCTCTCTCTCTCTCTCTCTCTCTCTCTCTCTCTCTCTCTCTCTCTCTCTCTCTCTCTCTCTCCATTTTTCATCACTCTCTCTCTCTCTCTCCCTTTCTTTTTTCCCATTTTTTTTCCTATCTTTCTTTCCTTTTCTTATATTTTGTTGTTTCTTTATACCTTTCCTTCTTTCTTCCCCATTCCCTCTTTTATTCTTTATTTTTATTTATTTCTCTCTCTTTCTGTCTTTCCTTTTTATTTTATTTCTTTATATCTATCCTACTTCCCATCTCCTCCTTCTCTCTATCTGTCTATCTCTCTTTCTCTGCCTCTCCCTTTTTCTCTGCCTCTCTGTCTGTCTGTCTGTCACCGGAACATCGTCAATTTTCCCTCACGACATGAAATTTTCCGCGGGCGAGTTTCTCTTTTTCACGATATTCCTCTCCCTTTCTCTCTCTCTCTCTCCCTCGCGGTGCCCGACGAACGAAGGCGAATTTCCGCGCTGCGCCAAATCTGAATATTCTTTTTCGATGGTAGCTACGCGGCGAGGAGCGTTTTGAGTTTACCGATTTCGCCTTCGTTGTGTGAGAGAGAGGGAGGGAGAGAGGGGGAGAGGAAGGGTTGTGGAGAGAGAGGAGGAGTGAGTGAGAAGGGGACTGAGGGAAGGAAGGAGAGAGAGAAGGAGAGTAAGAGATAGTTAAGAATAGGTAGGTAGGGATAGGTTAGGTAAAGTAAGGTAAGGTAAGCTTCTTGAGTTTACCGCTTTCGCCTTCTTTGTGAGGGAGAGAGAGGGAGGGAGAGAGGGAGAGAGGAAAGGTTGTAGAGAGGGAGGAAGGGAGGGAGAAGGAGACTGAGGGAAGGAGGGGGAGAGAGAAGGAGGGTAAGAGAGAGTTAAGAAGAGCTAGGTAGGTAGGTTAGGTAAGGTAAGGTAAGGTAAAGTAAGGTAAGGTAAGGTAAGGTCAGGTCAGGTCAGGTCAGGTAAAGTAAGGTAAGGTAAGGTAAGGTAAGGTAAGGTAAAGTAAGGTAAGGTAAGGTAAGGTAAGGTATGGTAAGGTAAGGTTAGGTAAGGTTAGGTTAGGTTAGGTTAGGTTAGGTTTGGCATAGATTAAGATCATGGTAGCTAGTGATTAAAATAATGGATAATTAGATAGATAGATAGATAGATAGACAGATAGACAGATAGATAGAGAAAAAAAGAGAGAGAGAGAGAGAGAGAGATCTATATTGCACTCGTCATGATATACTTGCTAAATAATGCCTCGTAACGGAAGGGGCAAATATTTCATGGAACGTTTTTGCTTCAACGTTCGAAGTTTAATATCCTTCAACGCATTATTATAGATCGAGGACATGAACACACACACACACACACACACACACACACACACACACACACACACACACTTCACCCACACAAACTCATACACACATACACATTCTCCCATCCTTACGAAGCAGAAAACACACACATACACACACACGTACACATACCCTATAAACGTACACGGCAACTTACACCATATGCACAACAAACGTACTAACACACACTCCCATCCCTCACCTACAAGACAAATACAAGTTAGAAAACAAACAAACAGGTATATTCACATCTCATGCCCAACGTAACTTAATATACATAACAACTAAACATCTTACACCTTCTCAACCTCTCTATCCCCCCAAACAAAGGTAGATATAATAAACAACAGGTACACAACGTAAACAAAACAGGCAGGTAACTCACAGCTCATGTCCATCGTAACGGCAGCAGCGAGAGGAACCGACAGATTGGAGTTGGACGCCTTGCAGGTCAGGACACGGTAGAGGTCGCCGCGAGTCAGTGCCGGGAGAGTGAGGGTGTTGAGGTTCGCTCCCGGCTTCTGCTCCTCTACTACATCGTCCAGCATCACAGACTCGCTCCACCAGGTCACGGAAGGGGCTGGTCGGCCTGAGGGGAGAGGAGAAGGGAGATGGTTAGGTTAGGTTAGGTTAGGTGATTTCTGCCTTTGCGTAATCTTAACGTTAAATCTCTTCTTCTATTCACGGAAGGGGCTGGCCGGCCTGAGGGGAGAGGAGAAGGGAGATGGTTAGGTTAGGTTAGGTTAGGTTAGGTGTTCAGGGTTGCCTTAAAGAAAGAAAGATATAAAGAGAAACGAAAGACAGAGATAGATAGATAGACAAAGACACAGATAAAAGAACAGACAGACGGACGGACAGACAGACAGACAGACACAAACTTCCGCCATCGCAGTAAGTAAACTCAACTTCTGCAGCGCATACTGAAGTTTAAACAGCATTAGTGGCACAGTCTCTCTCTCTCTCTGTCTGTCTGTGTCTGTGTCTGTCTGTCTCTCTCTCTCTCTCTCTCTCTCTCTCTCTCTCTCTCTCTCTCTCTCTCTCTCTCTCTCTCTCTCTCTCTCTCTCTCTCTCTCTCTCTCTCTCTCTCTCTCTCTCTCTCTCTCTCTCTCTCTCTCTCGCTTCCTTCTTTCCTTCTATCTCTTTCCCTCTCTTCTATTCTCTCCTTCTTTCCCTCCTTCCCTTCTTCCTTTCCTTCCCTCCTTCCTCTCTCTTCCTCTATCTCTCCCTTTCTCTACTAACCTCCCTTCCTTCCTTTTTCCTTCATTATTCCATCTCTTCTCCTTTCTCTCCTCTGTTCCTCTATTCTTTCCCTTCCCTCTATCTCTCTCCCTCTCCTCCTCCTCCTCCATTTCTTCCTCTCTTGTTCCTTCAGTTTTCCAGTTTTTCCTCTTTACCTTTTATCTCCACCTGTTACATCATTCCTTTCCCTCTCCCTCCCTCCCTATACTTGCCCCTCTTATATATATTAACGCGTCTTCAGAGTCAACAGGTCACACAGAGAGCAATGAATCAACAAACCTTAAACAGAGGGCCTAAGAAAGGCGTTGAGGAACAGTTTGATCCCTTATAGATATTCCCTGTTGACTGAGAGAGAGGGAGAGAGAGAGGAGGATGCATTGAGCCATCGATAGAGAGGTAGAGAAGGAGGAGAGATAAGGAGGAGGAGGAGGAGGAAAGAGGAGGTGAAAGGGGTAACTAATCTAATCGACGTACATATATCAAATTACTCTTCCGTGTGTGTGTGTGTGTGTGTATGTGTGTGTGTGTGTGTGTGTCGGTAAGGGTTAAAGTCCTCAATCAATTCTGCTCGCAAAGGATTTATGAACATTTTGCTTCCCTCCTCTGCATATCTTGAAGTCAGAGGAGCACCTTATCAAGTTTAATGAAGCCAGAGATTTATAGAGGAGGAGGAGGAGGAGGAGGAGGAGGAAGGTATTGGGTATTGGAGAAGGGAGAGGAAGGAAGGGAGAGGAAAGGGGGAGAGAAAGCGGATAACAGAAGGTAGATTATAACTGACAAGCTAAAACGAACAATTAAAAGAAATGGAAGGGATGAAGGAGTAAAGAAGGAGGAGAAAGAGAGGAAACAGAACAGAAAGGAAGGAAGGAAGGAAGGAAGGAGAGAAAGGAGGGAGAGAAAGATCATAGATAGATATATTGAAGCAGAAAAGAGGAAAGAATTAGGAAAGGGGAGAGAGAGGGAGGGAAACAGAGAAAGAGGAAGAAGGGAGGAAAGAGTAAAGAAGGAGAAGAAAGAGAGGAAACAGAACAGGGAAAGGAAGGATGGATGGAAGGAAGGAAGGAAGGAAGGAAGGAAGGGAGACAAAGAACAGAAAAGAGGAAAGAATTTATGAAAGTTAGGAAGAGGGAGGAAACAACAGAGAGAGAGAGAGAGAGAGAGAGAAGGAAAACACAAAGAAATCATCAGAGAAAGAAAAAGGGA
>NC_066528.1:19690130-19742630 GCF_024679095.1 Eriocheir sinensis | reverse complement strand
TAAAGATTGAGAAGGAAGGGAGAGAGAGAGAGGGAGAGAGAGAGGGAGAAAGAGAGGGAGAAGAAGGAGGTATGGAAGGAGAAAGGGAGATAGGGAGGGAGAAAGGAGGGGCGAAGAGAGGAAAGGGAGGTAAAGAGGGAGAGAGAGAGAAGAATGGAGGAAGGGAAGAAAAAAAGGGAGGGAAAGAAGAGAAGGAAGGGAAGGAGAGAAGGGAGGGAGAGAGACAGAAGGAGGAAGAACAAAAGAGAAGGAGAGAGGAGGAGGAGGAGAGAGGAGGAGGAGAAGGAGGAGGAGGAGGAGGAAAAGTTGGTCAAAGAAAAGTTGAATAGAAGCAAATGAAAGAGAGAGAGAGAGAGAGAGAGAGAGAGAGAATAAGAAAAATAAAATAAAAAAGAAAACGGAATTCCAAGGTAAGACTACATAAAAAAATTAGGTTCTTATTAAAATCCGAAAGGAAAAAAACCATTATATTCTCTTCTCTCCCTCCTCCTCCTCCTCCTCCTCCTCCTCTTCCACCTCCTCCAATTCAAGTCCCCTCCTCTTCTTGTCTTCCTCCCCCTCGTTCCAATATAATTTTTCCTATGCTCCAAAGGGCCGAGGGAGGGAAGGACAAGTAAGCAATTCTGACTCTTAATGCGCGCTACAAAAGACCGAGATTGGCTCACACGATATCAAGGTGACTACTGGAGTAGGTTAGGGACGAGGAGGAGGAGGAGGAGGAAGGAAAAATTTTGAAAGGAAGGAAATAAGAAAAATAAACAGACAAAGAAATGTAGGAAAAGATGGATATAGGCTGAGAGAGAGAGAGAGAGAGAGAGAGACTAGCACTCCATTCCTGTTCTCTTATCGAAATAAATCTAAATAACTGAATCTGTCTCTTTTGTGCTCTCTCTCTCTCTCTCTCTCTCTCTCTCTCTCTCTCTCTCTCTCTCTCTCTCTCTCTCTCTCTCCTCCTTTCCTTAATACTTCCATTTATATGTTGTTATTCCTCTGATCTCTTCCTCTTCCTCTTCCTCCTCCTCTTCCTCTCATTACTGCTTCCATTTCTCTTAATCCACTTTCCTTCCTTCCTCTCTTCCTTCCTCTTCCTCTTATTCCTCTGTTTCATTCTTCAATCTTGCCGTCTATTCTATTACTTCTTCTTCTCTTTATTTTATTTTTATTTTCATGTTTTCTTTTTCTTTTCTTTCTTCTCTTTTCTTCTTTTCTTAATGCATTCTGATCCTTTACATTTCATTTATCCTCTTCGATCCCTTTCTACGTCTTCTGTTAAACCTCAAACCTTATCCAACATTCTCTCTCTCTCTCTCTCTCTCTCTCTCTCTCTCTCTCTCTCTCTCTCTCTCTCTCTCTCTCTCTCTCTCTCTCTCTCTCTCTCTCTCTCTCTCTCTCTCTCTCTCTCTCTCTCTCTCTCTCTCTCTCTCTCTACTTGAAATCGCTTTGTCTTCGTTATTCTTTTGTTTTCTCCGTAATCCTCTTTTCTGCTTCATTCTCTAATCTTCTTTATTTTCTATCTCCACACTGTTTCATTTATCGTATTAGCTTCGTTTTCTCTATTTGGTCCTTACGTGTCTTTCTGGTGTCTATTGTATCGTATTGTATGTCTATCGTCTATTAATATTACTTCTCTATTATATATATTACTCAACATTCTTTCAGTTTTCGTGTTAGCTTCGTTTTCTCTCTATATAACACTCTATCTGGTTGTTACGAATCTTTCTGGAGTCTATTGTATCGTATGGTATGTTTATTGTCTATTATTTCACTCATCTATCATATATAATACTCTATCTGGTCCTTATAAACCTTTTCTAAGCTTATATTGTATCGTATCGTATGTCTATTGTCTATTATGTCACTGTTCTATCCTTTATAACACTATCTGGTCACTACAAGTCTTTCGTGTGTCTATTGTTTCCCTAATTCTCTTTCGTTCTTTTTATAAACTCCTTTTAATTAGTACTCGATCGCTTCCTTACTCCCTCCTCTAATTCCCTTCTCTGTTACTAGTTATTTCTGTTCGTTTCCTTTCCTTATATTTTCTGTAAGTTACTCCTGGTCTTCCTCTGTACTCGTTTTCCTTCTCGTATTGTCAAGTTTATTATCTATGTTATATCTACAAAGGTATTCTGATTCTCTTGATTTTTCGCTTTTCATTACTCTTAAATCCCATATATTTTTGCAAGCCATTCCCTGATGCTCCTCATTTTTACTTCTTTTCACTCCTGTAATTTATATTCTCTCTCCACCGACCTTTTTTGAATCTTTTAACTCGTCCAATTTACCGCAAGCAGTCTCTCTAAGCTTATCTTTTTCTGAGAGCTATTTCTCATTTTCATCCTCAGTCTTCCTATTATCTCATTCTTCCTAATCCTCTATCTTATTCCAGCAACCTTTTCTCATTTTCCTATCTTTATCTTCTTTATTTCGTCTCTTACTTATTCTTCTCTTTTCTCTTATTTAATCTTTTTTTGCAAGCTGTTCTTCCTCCTTTTTCTCGGTCCTCATAACTCATTCTTCGTCATCCTCTATCTTATATGAGCAACCTTTCTTTATTTTCCTATCTTTATTTTCTTTATTTCGTCTATTACTTATTCTTCCTTCTCAATATCTTATCTTTTTCGCAAGCTATTCTTCCTCCTTTTTCTCGGTCCTCATAACTCATTCCTCGTCATCCTCTATCTTATATGAGCAACCTTTCTTTATTTTCCTATCTTTATTTTCTTCATTTCGTCTACTACTTATCCCTCACACTCTTAAACCATTCTTCATCATCGTCTATCTTATTTTCAGCATCCTTTCCTTATTTTCCTATCTTCATTTTCTTTATTTTCTTCTTTCAACTCCCTTTCCTCATCTTCCTACGTCCATCTTTCTTTCCTTCATCTATTACTTATTCATCACACTCTTGAACCCTTTCCATCCTCCTCACGAGCCTCCTTGATCGTTCTCTGATGCTCCCAACCCCTTACAAAAGCTCTTCTATCCCCGTACTAGCCTTCCAGACATGCCCTCACCTTCCCTGACCCTCCTTAACCTGACACCTCTTGACCCTTGTTCTGGCACTTATACTCACCGCTGTCCTTGTGTCTATAACTCCTTTTATTTCTTTGGTTATTTGCATTTTATTCTTGAGTCCTAATGTTTTTACCGCTAACGAGTCATATTTTGTCCTTTCGTATCTGTCTAGTTTATGTTTTGATGATTTATAAGTTCGTTTCTCTTTTGTTTTAATCTTTTATGTACATTCTGTTATCTCGAAACATTATAAAACATCTCTAACTATATATTTTTTGTCTTTATAATTTCGTTTCCTTCTTTGTTTCATCTTTTTATGTTTTCTATTCAATCAAAATCTTATATAACATCTCTATGTATATATTAAGGTCATAATTGTTAGTTTTCTCCTTGTTTTTATTTTTCTTTGTCTTCTAATAAGCAAGTAAATTATAAAGTATTCTCTGTGTTTATATTTTGATCATTGAGTTTTAGTTTCTTCTTCGTTTCATCTCTTTTAATTTCTTCTGTTCAGTAAAAAATCTTATAATTCATCTCCTTGTACCTTTTTCTAATAATTCTAACACTCCATGGATCTAATTTCGTTCATTTTTCAGCTGCATTTTTTTATCTGTCTCCTATTCACTCAAACCCGCCTAAAACAACTCCCTCTGTACCTCTCTCTAATCCTCCTGACCCTCCTTAACCCTCCTTAACCCCGGCCTTGGCATCACTGAACCCAAACGACTCCTTACTCACCGCCTTCCACGTGGCACTGCAGCGTCAAGGTGGCTCCGACGTGGTAGGGGCCGATCAAGCCGCTCACCTCCAGCCCCGCCTCGCTCACCAGTCGGATCTTTTTAGGGGGCACTGAAAGAAAACGAGAGAGAAGGTTATTGACAAGAGATGAGGTTAGTGTCTGATAGAAAAGGGTTCATACGTAAGTTGTAATGCTAGTAAAAGGCGAAGGGTTAACGTTGAAGTGTCTAATATTAAAGGACATAAGAAGAAAATGATTAGTAATGTTAGTAACGGGAAAATGATATTGAGGTCAACTAATAGAGGAGATATTAACCGGTAGGAAATCTAATAACGCACGAACGATATTGTTCACACACACACACACACACACACAAACACACCACCAAGTTTAAACACACACACACACACACACACACGCGCACACAACAGCAGGCAACACTAAAAAAAAATACGCGCTGCCTTCATCTCAAGTTTCCTGGTAGCCTCAACTCTTCTTACATCCTCCGCAACACACAGAGAAGGTAAATTTGCATGTCTCCTCTTTGCCTCTGTAAGCGCGGTGACCAGCGCTTGTTGAGTGAGTGCCAAGGATGACTGAAACCGCTGTGTCGAACTCACGTCACGGTTTATTGTACAGTGGTCAAACCTGCAAGCCGATATCATGAAACATTACAATGTGAGGTACACTACACCTTATCTCTACATTTTCCGGGATGGGGCAAATCCCTACAGTCCGACATATGAACATGAATGTAAACTTTATCCTTATATTCCGTGGCAGGACAACCCGTACCACTCGTCGTTAACATGAATGTACTTGTACACTTGTGGGAGGCAGAATAACCTTAGACGTTAAGGAAACGTATTACAATATTGTGGAATCAGGAGATACTTAGACGCTAGACGATAACAGAGAAAGAGATACGTACACAATGCGGGGTTAGTCAGATTACTCCTTCCAGTTCCATCAACGCCGTGTTAACGGTATGAACGCCAGCCTGCTACTACCTTGTCCTCCGTTCAGCCCGCCATCGGGATGACGGTTCCCTGTTGACACTCAAGCCTCGAGTAATGGCCTACGCCTCCACCACATTAACCCCGTAACCCCACGTTACCCTACATTAATCCTAGGAGGCATTACCCTTTGACCCTAGTAGGTCCAATATATGGGCGAAGACGGTCCTGATAAGCGCGTCGACGCGTAAACACACCACTGACCTTTAACCCGTCCGCGGTGCCGCGTCCACCGGCGGCACCGCGGCTACGCTCCCCCCTTGATTGCGCGCGGGCGGCGTAAACAACCAAAAAAAAGGCAACCAGCAGCCATCAGGCGTCAGCGTGCAGCGGCCGAAGGCGAGGGCGGAGAGGAAGCGACATCACCCTCGAGTAGACAGAGTTTGACGACGGGGCGAACGAGAGTCCCTGAACCGGTGCGAAGGCGGACCCTCCGAACCAAACCATCGGAACCCGGGAAGACCTGAAGAACCCTGCCAAGACGCCAATGGTTACGCGGCAGGAGGGGTTCGGTGAGGAGGACGAGGTCGCCGACGCGCAGGTTGCGGGCGGGAGCAATCCGGCGTTGACGCATGCGGAGGGTGTGGAGATATTCCGCCCGCCAGCGGACCCAGAACCGATCAGCCAGGGCCTGAGCATGTGTCCAACGGCGGCGGAAAGTGTCACCCAAGGAACGCTCTTCCCGGGGTAAGTGGAAACCAGCCCCGACACGCAGAAGATGGTCAGGAGTAAGCGCCGCAGGCTCAGAAGCATCACCCGGGGAGGCTGTAAGGGGGCGGCTATTGAGAGTAGCCTCGACCTCACAAAACAACGTGCGCAGCCGGTCGTCGTCAAGACGCTGGGTGCCAATGATGGAGGACAGGATCTTGCGGACAGAACGGATCTGTCGTTCCCACACGCCGCCCATGTGCGAGGCGGTAGGCGGCAGGAAGACCCACTCGATGGCCCTCCGATGTAAGGTTTCCTCCACCCTGGCGTCGTCCCGCCAGCCCCGGGCCGCGGCGTGGAGATCCTTGGCAGCCCGCTGGAAGTTGGTCCCCATGTCGGAGAACAGTTTCGCCGGGGGGCCGCGCCGGGCAATGAAGCGCATGAGGGCGTTGAGGAAAGCGGCAGCATCGAGAGAATCCAGGACCTCTAAATGCGCCGCACGGGAGCTGAGGCAGGTGAAGACGCAGCCGAAACGCTTCACCGATCGCCGCATACAAGTGACACCGAACGGGCCGAAACAGTCGACCCCGGTGTGAGTGAAGGGTGGGTTGCCAGCAGCGATCCGTTCCACCGGCAACTCGCCCTGGCGTTGCACCAGCGGCCTGCTGTTCACCCGGCGACAAACGAAACAGTTACGCAGGAGCCGGTCGATCAAGGGGCGGCCCGCGACCACCCAGTACTGGCCACGTAAGCATGCCAGGGTATGTTCTCTCCCGGAGTGCCGCGCCAAGAAGATGTGGACGTCCCGGACAATCAGGGCCGTCACATGGTGAGTCTTAGGGAGGAGAAGAGGGGCATCGTGGGAGTAGGTATCCGAGGCGTCCAAACGCCGACCCCCCACGCGAAGAAGGCCCTGGGTGTCGAGAGTTGGTTCCAACCTATAGAGTGTGTTCCTCTTGGTGAGTCTGCCACGTCGGAGAGCCGCGATGTCGTCCTGGAAGTGGGCCCTTTGCACATATTTGAGGATGGCCGTCCGGGCCGGCTGGAGCTCGGTCACTGCAAGGCGGGAGCCCGGGCCGCTGGGGCGACCCTCCTTGATCCAGACAGCAAACCGGCGGAGCCAGGCTACAGCCCGTTGTAAGGCGTACCAGGACGAATAACGGGACAGAAGCTGGTCAATCGTAGTTGGCGTCTGCGCCTCCATTGTGAGGGTGGTAACGTCCCGCTTCACCTCCGGGTCATTGTCGAGGTCTACCGCGGGGTCACCAGGAAGTAGAGGCCAGGAGTCCAAGGGCAAGCGTAGGAAAGCGGGGCCATGTCTCCACCGGCCACCCGTTAACAGCACTTGCGCAGGCAGTCCTCGTGTGGCGTCGTCAGCCGGGTTTTCTTCGGATCTCACGTGACGCCATTGTGGAGGGGAAGACAGGCGGTGGATAGTCCCGAGGCGGTTCGCCACAAAGGTGTGGAAGCGCCGAGAGGGGCTGGCAATGTATTGGAGGACAATCATACTGTCCGTCCAGAAGGTGGAGCTTTCAATTGGGAGAGAGATTTCCCCTCGGAGCTTCGCGTCAGAGCTAACCGCCAGGACGGCTGCGCAGAGCTCCAATCGTGGTATGGAGGTCGTTTTGATAGGGGCCAATCGCGTACGTGCTGCAATAAAACTGCAATGCACGAATCCGACGTCGTCCTGGAGACGCACGTATGACACGACAGCGTATGCTTTGGTCGAGGCATCACAAAAGTGGTGGAGTTGGGCATCCATGAGTCGGCCGAAGCGGGGGGGTAGAAGGTAACGGGCGATGCGAAAATCCTCCAGCTCCCGGAGCTCCGCCAACCAAAGAATCCACCTGTCCTCTGTCGCCTTTGTGAGTCGTACATCCCATCCCTCTTTTCGACGTACTTCGTCCTGGAATATCATCTTCGCCCGTATGGTAAAGGGAGCCAGGAAGCCCAACGGGTCAAACACTGAGCTCATGGCGCTGAGAACGCCTCTTTTCGTGTGAGGTTTGTTGGGCGGAGACACCGCGATACGCAAGCTGTCATCCTCCAAGTCCCACAGGACCCCAAGAGCCCTGTCCACCGGCAACTCATCCCTAGCAAGATCAATACCCTTAACACGGGCACTCCTTTCAACCTGAGGGATCGTGACCATTACCCTGGCGGAGCTGGACATCCATTTCGTTAGGCGGAACCCCCCCCGCCGCAAGTCCTCTTGCAAGTCCCGGACGCATCTCGTTGCCTCAACTTCGGACTTGACGGACAGCAAGAGATCATCAACGTAGAAGCACCGCCCTACCTTGCGCGACGTTACACCTCCTCCCTGCAGGGTCTTCCGAAGCGCAAAGGCGGCACACGGGGCTCCACACCCCGCCGAACAGGTGGCGAGTCATGCGGTACAGGACAGGTGGCCTGTCGACGTCCCCACGCGGCCACCACAGGAACCTTAGGACATCTCGGTCCCGCGGTGTCACCAATACCTGATGAAACATGGCCTCAATATCTGCGGATAAGGCTAGCCGGCCCTCCCTAAAACGGAGTAAGATGCCCTGAAGATCATTCATCATGTCGGGCCCTTGCATGACTCGCATGTTGAGCGCAACTCCCTTGTACACCGCCGCGCAGTCGAAGACAATGCGCGTCTTCTCGGTTTAGTTGGGCTGAGCACCGGGTGGTGCGGGAGATACCACGTTCTCCCCAGAGGGCCCTTCTGGTCCATGACTTCTTCAGCGTATCCTTTCGCTATGAGACTTTCCATTTCTTCCACGTATCGTTTCCTGAGGTGTTCGTTACGCTGCAGTCTAGCTCGTAGCCCAGCCAGACGCCGTAAAGCCATGGCGGAGTTATCTGGTAATGCAGGTTCCTTGTCCCTGAAGGGTATCGGGAACTGGTAATGGCCCATGGTCTTCGCTCCCTCCTTTTCCCACAGTTCGACAACGAGCTGGTCCTCTACCGACCTCCCCCGTTGCTCCGGATCCTCTCGATCGTCCACTTCCCAAAACTGCCGCAGGGCCCTTTCAGAACACGGATCCGGGATCTTCGTCGTTTCTTCCACGAAAGCGTTAAAGCTTGTTGAGGACTGTCGGCTCCGTTGCAGCGGACCATTTATCGCCCAGCCCAACTTTGTCCTGACCGCAAGGGTTCCCCGTCCCGCCCTCTTCGGACTTCCAGTGGAGTCAAGGCCAGGGGGGCGTCCTGACCGATCAACAACTCCACGGAGAGGTGCTCGGCACGTTTATGCATGGATGCCAAGTCCTTAAGATGTTCCCAGAGAGCAGCCATGGCAGGGTCCGCCTTGGCCTCCGTCAAGCCGTCAGGAAACGAGTCTACAACGAGGACCCCCGTCAGTCTGACCGGTGTTGGCCTCCTCCCGAACAAACCGGTGACCACAAGTTCGACACTAGGGGCTGTTTGGACTTCTTGTTGTAGAAGAGTGGAAAGCACAATCGTTTCTCTTCCCTCTCGTACTCCCAATCTGTCAACAATACGCCTCACACAGAATGAGCGGGGACTCCCCGAGTCC
This sequence comes from Eriocheir sinensis, assembly GCF_024679095.1. Taxonomy (NCBI): domain Eukaryota; kingdom Metazoa; phylum Arthropoda; class Malacostraca; order Decapoda; family Varunidae; genus Eriocheir; species Eriocheir sinensis. The sequence goes on along the minus strand of NC_066528.1, from coordinate 19,733,689 downwards.
AGCAGTGCACAAGTCTCCACCCCCGTTGCCGTCACCCCAGCAGTCAATACCACCGGCACTATAGGTAACACGTTTCCTGTCGTCGGTGCCGTGGTGTGAGCGACGTAGCCTTCCTGGTCTAGTCAATTCCCGCTTGCCGCAGAGACCTCAGCCGACACGCGTTGCCCTGGTGTCGCACCTCCCCTTCGCGGTCTAGCTTCCGCTGCGGTTTCGTGAAGCCACTTGGAATGTCGGCCCCGACAGTTCTCTATCTCACAAAGCTGTGCTCTGCAATCCCTCACCAGATGAGAGTCTCGAAGGCACAGAAAGCACTTACCCTGCGCCCTCACAACCCTCTTACGGTGCTCGACAGGTATCAGCCGGAAAATCGTACACGAGGAGAGTGCATGAATGTCACCACATAAGCGACATCCGTCGTTGCCGAACCTGCCTCCTTCCATCCTCCCCCGGGTTCTACCTTGTGTTACAAAGACTGGCACTTTGGCTTCCCGCCTTGCCCCGTAGGCTTTCCCTTGCTTGTCGGCGGCCTCCTTGCCGTTGTCAGTCTCCCCCCCACTTAGTTTCCGTAACTCGGCGCCGTGTCTTTCCGTCAAAAGGAGGTTGTTTTCAACTCTCTTAGTCTCCTTCTTCATGAAGTGTAAAACGTCCGTAATCCGTTGGGGCCGGCTGCCCCTCTTCCCTGTCCATCGAGAATTCCAACGGGTCTGCATCGCCCTATCCAGCCGAAGGAGAATGTCTCTGATAGTGGGTGTATTGTCGATATCCGAAAGCTGACCAATGTTTTCCGCAAAGGAGATGTATGACGTCAGTTGGGAACACATTTGGGAGAGGGCCTGATAGTCGTTCTCAGAAATCGTTGGTCCTCTAATCAATCTCTCCCTCGCATGATGCATATAAACTCTCTCATCGCCGAATCGTTCGTCCAAGATCTTCAAGGCCGAAGCGAGGCCCTGTTCCGACGACAGCGCCATGCAATGCGCTATGAGTGGCCGTACCTCCCAGGCGCAGTTGGTGTACAGCTGGTTGAGTTTATGCATGTCTGACGTCGATGTCTCGAGGACGAATTCCTGGAACTGCCTCTTGAACGCCCAGTAGTCCTCAACACTGCCCGCATAGAGAGTGGGAAGCTTCGCCTGCATCATGCGCACTGTTTCAAGTAGAGTTCCACCCGCTCCGGTTTTGTCCCTTCTTTTCTTACGTCGTTTGGTCTGGGGGCTCTGGGACTTACCCCGACGTCTCTTCCCGCGTCTTTCCGCATCACTCGTGGATCTGGACCTAGATCCTACCCCGTCGGACACACGACGGGCCTCGCGACGGGTCCTTTGGCTTCCCAGGCCCCTGGTTTTGGCGCACCAGGTGCCTCCCTCCTCGTCATCGGAGGTTGTACCTCCTCCCTCTACGTCGTTGCGGGTTCGTGGGCCTCCTCGGTCCGCCCCGATGAAGACCCTGCTTTGCGCGCCTCCCGTGGGTTGGTTGCAACGCGCCCAAAGTCGCGTCCGTGTATCTTTCCTCTTTCGAGGACCCTGCATATTCTCCGTCTGTGTTGATAGGTCGGACAACGCTCCCATTGTCGCGTCCCGTGTATTTTTCCTCTTTCGAGGACCATGATTATTCTCCGTCTGTGTTGGTAGGTTGTACAACGCGCCAAATGTCGCGTCCCGTGTTTATTTCCTCTTTCGAGTACCATGCATATTCTCCGTCTGGTTTGGTAGGTTGCAACGCGCCCAATGTCGCGTCCGTGTTTATTTCCTCATTCGAGGACCCTGCATATTCTCCGTCTGGTTTGGTAATGTGCATAACGCGTCCACTGTCGCGTCCGTGTTTATTTCCTCATTCGAGGACCCTGCATATTCTCCGTCTGGTGTGGTCGTGTGCATCACGCGCCCACTGGCGCCTCCCGAGTTTATTTCCACATTCGAGGACCCTGCATATTCTCCGGCTGTCTCTTGATGTGTTGTGGCGGTACGGTCCACCCTTATGAAACGTTCCTCTCATCCATCGGTTCAACCGGTCGTCTATCATCGTTGCGACTAAGCGTGCCAACTCCCTCCAGGCACAGAGTCAGCGGCGGGCATAACTCCCCTGCAAGGGGTGTTCGCGGCAGGTTCGGTGGCGGGTTCGGTTGGCTTAGGCCCGGAGGTGTCGTCCGTCACGTGCAGAGGGCCGAGGGCTCGCGGCTTCCCAGTAACACCGGTGTCAAGGGAGCACCGCTAGATTCATCATCGCGAGCGCCGAACGCCGGGTGCGCGTCGCTAGAGGCGTTAGACTCCTCTCCTTCCCCGTTGGAAAGTGGGCTGGATGCCCCGTCTGTCTTACCTTGTGACATCACTGCGGGCGTATGACGGTCGATGTCGTTTTCGTGTTCTTGACGTCTTACTTCCGTCTTGCACAGGCGGCGTGCGTTGGGGGTTCACTCCCCTCTCCCCCCTTTTTCAACACACGACCCCGAACACCAAACACTCGACGTCACTTCCGTAGGTTTTTTACCATACCCACACAGAACCGCTTCCACAACACCACACGAATACGTCAGTGCCCGTCACACGAACCAGTCAGTGACACTCCCGTAGGTTTTTTTACACCCTCACAGAACCGCTACCACTACACACGAAACCGTCAGTGCCCGCCACACGAAACAATCAGTGACACTCCCGTAGGTTTTTCCATACCCACACAGAACCGCTACTACTACACACGAAACCGTCAGTGCCCACCACACGAAACAGTCAGTGACACTTCCGTAGATTTTACCATACCCACACCGACGCCGAACCGACGGGCAACCTGGGTCGTGTAGTCCTTCCTCGAGCCCTTCCGTTCCCTCAGCGTCCGGCGCCCTCGTACCGCTGTCCTGTTGCAACTCACTCAATCCATCCCATTTGGCGGCATCACAAACCCAGTGTGTTTGACTGTAAGCGCGGTGACCAGCGCTTGTTGAGTGAGTGCCAAGGATGACTGAAACCGCTGTGTCGAACTCACGTCACGGTTTATTGTACAGTGGTCAAACCTGCAAGCCGATATCATGAAACATTACAATGTGAGGTACACTACACCTTATCTCTACATTTTCCGGGATGGGGCAAATCCCTACAGTCCGACATATGAACATGAATGTAAACTTTATCCTTATTATTCCGTGGCAGGACAACCCGTACCACTCGTCGTTAACATGAATGTACTTGTACACTTGTGGGAGGCAGAATAACCTTAGACGTTAAGGAAACGTATTACAATATTGTGGAATCAGGAGATACTTAGACGCTAGACGATAACAGAGAAAGAGATACGTACACAATGCGGGGTTAGTCAGATTACTCCTTCCAGTTCCATCAACGCCGTGTTAACGGTATGAACGCCAGCCTGCTACTACCTTGTCCTCCGTTCAGCCCGCCATCGGGATGACGGTTCCCTGTTGACACTCAAGCCTCGAGTAATGGCCTACGCCTCCACCACATTAACCCCGTAACCCCACGTTACCCTACATTAATCCTAGGAGGCATTACCCTTTGACCCTAGTAGGTCCAATATATGGGCGAAGACGGTCCTGATAAGCGCGTCGACGCGTAAACATACACCACTGACCTTTAACCCTTTCCGCGGCGCCGCGTACACCGGCGGCACCGCGGCTACAGCCTCTCTACTTTTATTTCCTGTTTCTCAGCAGTAGACTTCTCTCTCGTGTGTGCTGTGTGTTGTGTGCTGTGTGTGTGTGTGTGTGTGTGTGTGTGTGTGTGTGTGTGTGTGCTTGCTTTGAGAAACTTGAGTCTGTCAGGTTGAAGGCTGTTGCGGTCTGTCTCTGCCTTTGTCTATGTCTGTCTCTGTCGTTTGATGCTGTCTCTCTGTCGCTGTCTGTGTCTCTGTCTCTCTGTCTGTCTCTGTCTTTATCTCTCTCTCACTCCCTCTCTCTCCCCATTACAATACTTTTATCTATCTTTCTATCTTATCTCCTTTATCTTAGTATCGTTTATTTTATCCCATTTATATATCTCATCTTTTTTATTTCTTATTATTTCTCACTATTTCTCATTCTCAATACTTCCTCTATCTCATCATTCTCTCTATCGCATTATTTTTTCTATCCTTCCTGTCTTGTATTGGTCACGTCAGCGCCAGGTTCTCACACATCAAAGTATTATTAGTCTCGTTGCCACACGTTCGATTTTCAAGGGAGAGGATGGAGTTGGATTCTATGCCTCAAAGGACCTTGGAATCGGAAGCTGTCTGGAGCCCGCTAAAGCTGTTGCTATCCTTTATTGGGTCTGAATGTCTGGATCGAGCGTTGTAGGGTTTCTTCCTGCCAACTCCGAGGGTCCGGACTGACTTCGTGACCCCAAAGACTTGATATAGCGAAGGAGAAATGTGTTTACTTATTATAAAATCGACAGCTAAATAGAATGTGGATACCTAATGATTGTGATAATACTAATACCAAAACTAATACTAATACCAATACCATTACTAATACCAATACCTATACCAATACCGATAGCAATACCAATACTAATACTAATTATAATCCTAATACCAATATCAATACTAATACCAATACCAAAACTAATACCAATACCTATACCAATACCAATACTAATACCAATACTAATACCAATACCAAAACTAATACCAATACTAATACTAATACAAATACCAATACTAATACCAATACCAAAACTAATACTAATACCAATACCAATACCAATACTAATGCCAATACCAATACTAATACTAATACCAATACTAATATCAGAACCAATACTAATACCAATACCAATACTAATACTAATTCTAATACCAATACCAATACTAATAATGATAATAGTAAGAGGAAGAAGAAGAAGAAGAAGAAGAAGAAGAAGAAGAAGGAGGAAAAGAAGAAGAAAAAGAAGAACAAGAAACAGAATATATAAAAAAAAAACGATAAAGAAGAAAATGAAGATAAAGAACAAGAAGAACTAGATGACGAAGAAAAAGAATAAAACAAAAAAAAACAAGAAAAAAAACAAGAAAAAAGCAAAAACAATAAAGAATAAAAAGCATTAGAAAGGTCGGAGTAATGGTATCAAGAGGCAATTAATTAAAACTCGGATCGACGTTTAAGTTTCACACCCTCGCCCACTCGTTCATTAATCCTTCGTGACCTCATTCTCGGGGCGACAATCCGTTCGTCTCTTATTCACTAACCAAACACCACCACCACCACCACCACTACTGCAATGACCTTCTCTCTCTCTCTCTCTCTCTCTCTCTCTCTCTCTCTCTCTCTCTGCTTATCTATCTATATTTTTCTTCCTATTTCTGCCTCTGTCTCTTTTTGTCTCTGTTTCTGCCTTTCTCTGTCGATTTCTGTCTCTCCCCCCGTCTCTCTCTCTCTCTCTCTCTCTCTCTCTCTCTCTCTCTCTCTCTCTCTCTCTACCTGCCTATCTATCTATATTTTTCTTTCTGTCTCTGTTTCAGCCTTCTCTGTCGATTTCTGTCTCTCCCCCTCTCTCTCTCTCTCTCTCTCTCTCTCAACAAAACTGACGAAGAGCAATTTTTCAAGGCAATGAATAACCCAAAGCCACTGCAGCCAAGCGTCGTGAGTTATGCATTCCCCCCTTCCCTCCCCCTCCTCCTCCACCTCCTCCTCCTCCACAACCTCCTCCACCTCCTCCACCTCCTCCTCCTCCTCCTGCCCCCTCATGACCGCCCGGTGCACAGGATCGGGCATATGAATAATTAACACAAACGAATTACGAGAGATCGGCTGCGTTGTGGTCCGGCTATTAGGCAGAATCGCGCGAGGGTCGGGAGAGTTAGGCAGTGGCGAGGTGCGTGTGGGGGGGGGGGAGAGGGGGAGGGGGGGGGGAAGGAGAGCGAGTGTTACCAGCTAAAAGTATCATGTGTATGGGGGGGGGGAGAGGGGGAGGGGGAAGGAGAGCGAGTGTTACCAGGGAAAAGTATCACCCTCAAACGCTATATGATATGTCGAATGCTTTATGTTGATTTGTTAAGTGAAATCGCAAAAACTATGTAGCACACGCTTTCTCTGTATCTTTAAATTGCTAATGTGTTACCAAGTGTCACCAGCTAAACGTATTACCCTCCTACGCTATTCCTTTATGATATGTCGAATGCGTTATGCTGATTTGTTTAGTAAAATCGCAAAAACTAACACACTTTTTCTGTATCATTGATTTGCTAACATGTTTTGCCGATTCGTGTAATGAAATAGCAAAAAGTAACACGATACCCTTTCTCTTTTGATTGACATATGTTTTACTTACTGTTTTAGTGAAGTAGCTCATTTTACAACGCTTTGATCAGGTTTTATAGTGAAATATCCCTTCTTACTGTTTCAATCAAGTTTAATAATGAAATCAGTCTTTTTGCAATGTTCTCTCGTGACTAAACTGGATCTCAGCGCATAAATATATCACAAAGTTGCTAGGGATACGAGTTTGCTACTTCTCAATTCAGTATTAGCTTCAGTCATCCCTACAATTCGTCATAACCTTCACTCCATATAGCAAGAGGCAGTCATCAACCCCCAGACGTGTTCCTGCGCTTGTGTTCCCCCGCCCAACACCCCCCGGGCAGACAGACTTCCGGGTGAGCAGCGAGCATGAGCGAACTACTGACGGCCGGCGCTCAATGAGGCATTCACGATGTTAAAGAGTCTTTGCTCCGGCCGCTAATGACTTCCTCTGAACGTGAATGAAACGAGAACTAACGCGGCTACTTACACGTATAGAGATAGATGAATGGATAGATAGATAGATAGATACATAGATAGGGAGTTAGATGGACAGATAGATATATAGACAGACAGACAGACACACCCTCACACACACCCGCCCACACACACACACACACACACACACACACACACATACGCACACACATAAAGGCTGGAGCAATTACACACTTAAAACACATTGCAATTACGAATGCAAAACACTTCCCAATCTTTCATTTGCAAATTACAAGTAAAAACACGATTAATCATATTAGTTTTATTACGTCTCTCTCTCTCTCTCTCTCTCTCTCTCTCTCTCTCTCTCTCTCTCTCTCTCTCTCTCTCTCTCTCTCTCTCTCTCTCTCTCTCTCTCTCTCTCTCTCTCTCTCTCTCTCTCTCAATCTATCTATCTCTTCCCCTTTCGACCTCTTTACTCTCTTTACCTTCCTTCCTCCTCTTCCCATCTTCCTCCTCCTCCTCCTCCTCTTCCTCCTCCTCCAAATGACCCCAACAGAACACAACTTCATGACCCGCGCGGAATATTTTCTAGGTCAATTTAAACTTTACTGAGCTATAATTCTTTCCGCAGTCCCTTCTTCTTCTTCTTCTTCTTCCTCCTCCTCCTCCTCCCTCCTCCTCCTCTTTCTGCACTGTGATTTCCTCATCCTCCCTTCCTCTGCCCTTTTCCCTCGTCCTTCTCCTCCTCCTCCTCCAGTTCTCAAACCTGCTTTTCATCCTTCCTTCCTTCCTTTCTTTCTTTCTTTCTAATCGTCTGTCTCTTTCTTTCTTCTCTTCTATCTTTTTCTCTATTCCCTGTTTCCTATTATTCGTCCACTTGTCTCCCTTCCTTCCTTTTCTTTCCCTTCTTCTTCCTTCGTCTCCTTCTTCCAATTCCTTCTTCCCTCTTTTCCTTACTACCTCCTTTCTCGTACCCCGTTCCTTCCCTCTCTTCCTTCCCTTCTTTTCAATAATCACTTCCTCCCCTTCCTTTCCTTCCCTCTCTTCCTTACAACCTCCTTTCTCCTACCCCGTTCCTTCCCCTCGTCTTCGCTACCCTCTCCCTTCCCTCCCTCTCCTTCCTTCCCCCTTCCTCACACCGCCCCAGCAAGGTCGGCATCGGTTCGCTTGAGTCTAAATTATTCATCTTCGGTCCGTCACTCAGTCCTCGAACGCTTATTATTTAATGACTCGCGTTTAGCCCGAGGTTAATGGCACCCTCGAGGCTTGGGGTCTACATGAGGCACGGCGCGGGGCAGGAGACGGAAGGAAGGGGAAGGAGAAATTAGGTTAGGTTAGGTTAGGTTAGGTTAGGTGAGGAGTAGGGAAAGAGAGAGAATGATAGGAAGGCAAGTGAAGGAGAAGGAAAGAAAAGGGATGATTGGATGGAGAGAGGAAGGAAAGAAAAGGATTGATAGGAAGGCAAGTGAAGGAGAGGGAAAGAAAAAGGATGATTGGAAGGGGAGAGGAAGGAAGAGGAAGGAGAAGAAAGAGAGGGGAGGAGGAAAGGAAAGGAAAAGAACAGAAGTGGTTAGTTAAGAAGAGAAGAGGGAAGAAGAGGAGGAGGAGAAGAAAAGGAAGGAGAGGAGGAGGAGTTTAGTCACTGGAGGGAGAGAGGAGGGAGAAAAGGAAGGAAAAGGAAGGAAAATAAAGAGAGAGAAAATTAATGACACAGGAGGAAAGGAAAGGGAAGGAAAAGAACAGAAGCGGTTAGTTACGAAGAAGAGAAACTGGAAAAAGAGGAGGAGGAGAAGAAAAGGAAGGAAAGGAGGGAGAGTTAAGTTACTGGAGGGAGAAAGGAGGGAAAAGAGGAAGGAAAAGGAAGGAAAATGTGTGTTTCTCTCTACATTTTTTTGTGGATTTCATTAACCTGGTTTCAGTGTGTGCTTAAAGATGTATGGAGAGATGTTATTTACTGGTTTTCTTCTTGTTTTCTTTGTTTTCATGGGAAGAAAGGAGAGAAAGCATTAGTGAGTGAGTGAGTGAGTGAGTGTGAGTGCGTTTGAGTGGGTGTGAGTGAGTGTGCGTGAGTGAGTGAGTCTCGGCTTAAATCTACTCATGAATTCGTAAACAGCTTTTCGTGTTTGAATATATATTTCCTTTTCTTCTTTATATTCTCTGCTCTTGTTTTCGCTCCTTTCCAAATGGTTTCATGTTTGACACGATTCAGTATTTCTTATTCAGAGTGAGTCGAGTGTTCTTCCCTCCCTACCTCTCTCCCTTCCTCCCACTCTCTCCCTTCCTTCCTCTCCCTCCCTCCCTCCGTTCGTCCAATGTTCCTGCGCTTCTAAACCCTTTGCATCCCCTTAGAAAAAGACACAGCGAATTTTTTTGTTTTTGAGGGATGTTTTTAATTGAATTCCGCCTCTGCTCTCCTTGCTGGGTACATTCTGGGTTCTGTGAATGTTTTGTGCAGCCGTTCTATCTTTTTGTGACTTCCTAACTTTATTTTTTTTCTCGTTTCCTCTTTTCCTTTCCATCTCTATCATCCTTATTCTCCTCCGTTTCCTTCCTTCTGTTCCTCTTTCCTTATCCAGTCTTCCTATCTTCATTTATCTTTCTTTCTTATTTACTCTATCTATCCCCTTTTTCTCCTCTTCCTTATCTTCATTTCCCCTATCTTATTTTTTTTTCTATCTTCATCTTCCTTCTTCTCCCTTTCTTCAGTTCCCTTATCTCTCCCCTCTTCGTTATCGTCTGGTCTAATTTTCCTTTGCTTTTCTCCTCTCTCTCTCTCTCTCTCTCTCTCTCTCTCTCTCTCTCTCTCTCTCTCTCTCTCAATCACAATAACAAGCAATGAAGTAGGCGTCACCCTAATACTTCGAACAGTCGTATTTTAAAGCGTTTCAAATCCCTTGCTCGTGGCTTAAGCGGCATTCAAAGGGACGCATAAAGAATTGAGTCGCGTTATTGGTTTGTTGTAGTTTGAAGGATTATTTGGAGGGGGGGGGTGAATTTTTTTTTTTTTTTTTGTCCTTTTTGGTATTGATGTGGTATTGTGTTATGCGTTTTGTACGTTGGGTGTTGGTGTGTTTTGTCTTTTTTTTCGAATTCTGTTTGTGTTTGGCGAAGGTCACGTCTCGCTTTGGTGGTTCGATGTGGTGTGTTGCTTATTTTATTTAGTAACGTCATTCTTCTTCTTCTTCTTCTTCTTCTTTTTCTTCTTCTTTCTCTTCTTTTTCATCTTCATCATCATCTCATTCTTCTTTTTCTTCTTCTTCTTCTTCTTCTTTTTCTTCTTCTTCTTCTATTTCTTCTTTTATTTCCTCTTCATCTTCATCTTCATCTTCTTCTTCTTCTACTTCCTCCTCCTCCTCCTCCTCTTCGTTTTCCGGTACTGCTTGACTCTTTGCCTCTTAATTATTCGAACTAGGCTTCTCGTAAGTCTGTGTATTCAACAAGCACATCAGTTCAAGCCTTAGTTTTTGAGACCTTTTCGGTATTTTGTTTATCTATTATTTTTCAGCATTATTCGAACTCAGATGCTCGTCAATCAGTGTATTCAGCAATTATAAATATTCAAGCCTTAGTTTTAGAGACCTTTTCGCTATTTTGTTACTTTATTTACTTCACCAACCATGACAACGACCCACATTCAAGCCTTACCTAACAAACTCGTAACCTAACATCCCGTGAAAACCAGCAAATACCTAAGTCTGTTCCGGCCTTAGCATCACCGAGCTCCCTAAGTTGCTATGTTACTTTATACATTCAGAAATCATGAAGACTAACTATATTTTAAGCACTGTATAATCGTTCCAACTTCCTCGTGAATCCACAAAACCAGCAAATTAAATCTATTCAAGCATTTATGTTGGCGACTTTTTGTGTGATTTGGTTATTATATCTACCTTTGAAACCATAGACTGAAGGGTTAACCTACCTCCTTCTTTATCTTCCTTTCTTCTTTATCTTCCTTCCTTACCTCCTTTTCCCAACCTATCTTCAGCCTCTCTTCCCTTAGCTTCTCCTCCTCTTCCTTCCTTCCTCCCCATCAGTCAGTGTAGCAAGCAAGTCTGTCTACTCCACTCTCCACCTCTTGAAATCATAGCAACAACCCGGGCTGAAGCGTTACCAAACATCCCCGTAATCTCCGTGAGCCCCGCCAGAGCAAAGTCCGTTCTGGCCTACGCTATGTTACTTTCTACACTCAGATACCATGAGGACTGACTATATATAAGCATTGTGTAATCGCCCTAACATGCTCGTAAACCCGTAAGCCCTGCCAGTACTTAGTCTGTTCCGGCCGAAGCATCAGCAAGTTCCTGCACTTCGCTTCCCTCATCAGCGGCGGCCGTCAGCGAAGTCCCGCGGCGAGGAGTTAATCAAGGGTACAGCGATGAGCACACAAGAGAACGTGCGAGGAAGAGGAGGAGACGGAGAAGGAGAAGGAGGACGAATGATGGAAAATTGAAATACCGGAACTGTGAAGAGGAGAGGAGAAGAGAAAGGGAATGGAATAAGGGAACAAGGAGGAGGAGGAGAAGAAGAAGTAGGAAGAATGATGGGAAAAGTGAAATACCAGAACTGTGAAGAGGAGAAGAGAAGAAGGGAAGAAGGGAACAAGGAGAAGGAGGAGGAGGAGGAGAAGGAGGAGATAGAACAAAGGTGAAAAGGCGAATGAGAGAACAGATGAAATAGGTGAAGAGTAGAGGAGGAGGAAGGGAAAGGAAGGGAAGGGAAGAAGGAAACAGGAGAGAGAAGAAAGCTAAGATGAGGAGGATTAATGTGGAGGAAGGAAGGAAGGAAGAGGAGGAAAAGCTAAGGGAAGGAGGCTGATGATAGGTCGGAAAAAGGAAGTTAGGAAAGGAAGATAAAGGAGAAAGGAAGATAAGGAAGCAGGTTAAGAGAAATGAGAAGAGGGAGAAGGAGGAGGAGGAAGAAGGGAGAAATGAGAGAAGAAAAAGAAGGAAAGGGAAGAGAAGGTAGGAAGGAAGAGGAAGTTAGGAAAGGAAGATAAAGAAGGAGAATAAAATAAATGCGAAGAGAGGAAGAAGAAAGAAGAGGGGAGAAATGATAGAAGGAGAGAGAGAGAGAGAGAGAGAAGGGAAGACGTTTACTAGAGATAGATACAATGCTCTCTCTACCTTTGTCCGTATTCAAAATTATCCTCAAGACCTCTTCCATAACAACCCTATATATATAACAACCTATACGCAGCCTCTCTATATAACAACCCATCCATCCATCTATCCATCTATCTACCACAGCCGTCAAAGTTATCGGAAGTTGCGGTGGCGGCGGCGAAGTCAATCCTTAAGTCCATGTAACATTTCAACTCTCGGCTTCGGCTCCATCGTGAATTAATCATCTACCGGAGAGTACGTGTCGGCGGCAGATGGTGGTGGGCGGAGGACAGTAAGGCAACCAGGTGAGAGGCAGTTAGAGACCTTGAATGATAGATAGATAGATAGATAGATAGAGATTGTTTGGACCATAATGCAACGCTACCAGGTGAGAGACAGTTTGAGACTTTGAAAGATAGATAGAGATAGATAGATAGATAGAGAGAGAGAGAGAGATTGTTTAATTTATAGATGGTGGGAAGAGAACCTTATGGAACGCTACCGGGAGAGAGAGAGAGAGACGGAGTTAGAGAGTTAGATAAATAAATAGATAGAAAGATAGAAAGATAGTCAAGGGAAGATAGTTATAATTTTCCATATTCTAGTTCTTTTATTTGTATTGGAAGTGACTCAGAAATTAAGAAAAAACAAAACTAAGAGCAATAGACTGAAATAGAGAGAAATATATAAAGATTGAGATACAGGCATAGACAGACAGACAGATAGATAGATAGATAGAAAGAGAGACAGATAGAGATAGATAAAAGGAGAGATAGAGAGAGAAGGAGAGTCCTATACACTCCCTTCCCAAGCCAGTATAGAGGGAGAGATAGAGAGAGGGAGAGTCCTATACACTCCCTTCCCAAGCCAGTATAGAGGGAGAGATAGAGAGAGGGAGAATCCTATACACTCCCTTCCCAAGCCAGTAATTATGTGGCAAACTAACCCGTAATTACACAGTAGTTATGATTAATACACATGTCACTCTCTAAACCCTCCCTCCTTCCCTTACGCAACTCCTTGTCTTCAGTAATTATCAACTAATATCAAGAACCAAAGTTGTCATCAGTCTTGTCTTCTCCTAAACCGCAAAGACATTAACCGAACCGACTTTCACCTGTGTCTTATTGTGGAACATCTAAACTTATTTATTTTTGGTATGTTACGCTATGTCATCTCTTGTTACATTACTGCATATCTTATCTTTCTTTGTTGCATTATATAATCTTTTATCTATGGTATGTCTAAAACTTCTATCTCTGTCTTATTCTGCTACATCTGAACTTAAAACATCTACTAATCCCTCATTCTTGCTAATTTTTCCTGTCTTTTTAAACTTACTAACTCTCGTATGTGTCTTATTCTGCTACGTCTGAGCTTAAAACCTCTACTAATCCCTCATTCTTGCTAATTTTTCCTGTCTTTTTAAACTTACTAACTCTCGTATGTGTCTTATTCTGCTACGTCTGAGCTTAAAACCTCTACTAATCCCTCATTCTTGCTAATTTTCGCTGTTTTTTTTAACCTAACTAACTCTCGTAGGCGTGTTATTATGCTACATCTGAACTTGAAACGTCTACTAATCCCTCATTCTTGCTAATTTTTCCTGTATTTTTAAACTTACTAACTCTCGTACGTGTGTTATTATGCTACATCTGAACTTAAAACCTCTACTAATCCCTCATTCTTGCTAATTTTCGCTGTTTTTTTAAGATTTACTAACTCTCGTATGTGTGTTATTATGCTACATCTGAACTTAAAACCTCTACTAATCTCTCATTCTTGCTAATTTTCGCTGTTTTTTTTAACCTAACTAACTCTCGTAGGCGTGTTATTATGCTACATCTGAACTTAAAACCTCTACTAATCCCTCATTCTTGCTAATTTTCGCTGTTTTTTTTAACCTTACTAACTCTCGTACGTGTGTTATTCTGCTACATCTAAACTTTAAACCTCTACTAATCCCTCATTCTTGCTAATTTTCGCTGTTTTTTTTTAACATTACTAACTCTCGTAGGTGTGTTATTATGCTACATCTGAACTTAAAACCTCTACTAATCCCTCATTCTTGCTAATTTTTCCTGTCTTTTTAAACTTACTAACTCTCGTACGTGTCTTATTCTGCTACGTCTGAGCTTAAAACCTCTACTAATCCCTCATTCTTGCTAATTTTTCCTGTCTTTTTAAACTTACTAACTCTCGTATGTGTCGTATTCTGCTACGTCTGAACTTGAAACCTCTACTAATCCCTCATTCTTGCTAATTTTCGCTGTTTTTTTTAACCTTACTAACTCTCGTATGTGTCGTATTCTGCTACGTCTGAGCTTAAAACATCTACTAATCCCTCATTCTTGCTAATTTTTCCTGTCTTTTTAAACTTACTAACTCTCGTACGTGTCTTATTCTGCTACGTCTGAACTTAAAACATCTACTAATCCCTCCTTCTTGCTAATTTTCGCTATCTTTTTAAACTTACTAACTCTCGTACGTGTGTTATTATGCTACATCTGAACTTAAAACCTCTTGCTAATTTTTCCTGTCTTTTTAAACTTACTAACTCTCGTACGTGTCTCATTCTGCTACGTCTGAACTTATGGCATCTACAAAACATTGATTCTTGCGCTATTTTCACTGACATTTACCTAACCAAGTTTTATCTGTGGTCTATTCTCTTGGATCTCAAACTCCAGGTATCAGTAAATTATTCATATTTGTCCTTTATACTTAAAACTCACTGCCATTTACTCTCCAAGCTGTCGTGTTTTCTTACATCTCAGGTTAGACCATCGATATAACATTCACTCTTGCACTATACTCCTTAATCTGACGGTCATCTACTATTCCAGCTGTCTACTACTGAACTTTAACTATCCCCACAAAAATAACTTATTCTCTTTCTTTATTCTGTTATATCTCTGCATTATCTTCAAGTCAATCTTTTTATTATTTTATTCCATGAGATTTTAACATTATCTGCCTTCTGTAGCATCTTTTTTTACATAGCGTTGATTTTCTTTTTTTAATCTCTTTCGTCTATCCAGTGTCAATCTTTTTATTTATTTTATTTCATCAGATTTTAACATTAGCTTCCTTCTGCATCGTCTTTGTCTACAGAACATTGATTCTCTTTCTTCAAACTCTTTCGTCTCGTGTTCCTTTAGATCTCAACCTTAACTATCAACAAACACAACATTTATTATCTTTCTTCATTCCCTTAATCTCCTAGTCAACCTTTTTATCTGATCATTTTATACTAAACATTTATATTTCCCTGTCTCTCGATCTTCACAACGTCATTCATTCTCCTCTTCCTCCTTCTCCTCTTCGTCCTATCATTAAAGTACATCTGTATCTACCAACTGCATATTAACTATTGATATTTTCCATTTAGTCTTCAAACATCAGCTTCACAACATCCTTCGTCTGTTCGTCCCATAGACCTGTTTGTATCTTGCTCGACTATACAATATCTACTCAACAGAAGCTGCCTCCTCCTCGTCTTTTAATAATTACACTTAAATGTCTTTTTTCCAGAGGTACTACGATTCATAAGTTCATAAAGAGACCAGACTGTAGTTAGGCCGACTCTATAGACATATCCACCCAAGAGAAGCTGCCTCCTCCTCGTCTTATATAAATGCACTTAACCGTCCTTGTTTCTCAGAAGTACAACGACGCATAAGTTCACAAGAGTCCTCCAACGTGCGTCGCTGCTCGAGTTAATGTACCGACCTCCTCTGTCTCTTTGTAGCGCCAGGCATTAATAATAGTGTACGTTATTTGCACAGAGGTTAGACAAGACGAGTCTCCATAAATAAAAAATGTGTGTGTGTGTGTGTGTGTGTGTGTGTGTGTGTGTGTGTGTGTGTGTGTGTGTGTGCGCCGGGAACAGTTTAAAAATAGGAGGTGGAGCATCAGTTTGAATTACGAAAGTTAACCAGAAATTTGCTCCTCGGTGGAAATGTTCTCGTGAGTGAGTTTGTCTTTGTTGAGATTGTGTTGGAGTGATCTAATAGGTATGTGTTTTTCTGTGTGTGTGTGTTTGTGTGTGTGTGTGTGTGTGCGTGTAGGTGTGTTATAACGAATTTTGCTTCACTCTGAATGTACGTTAATTTATCTTTGTTACGCTTGTTCGCTAACGTGACACTGAAATATACGCACTTCAGTCTAACGCAAGGCCGGGGAGATTTTTTTTATATATTTATACATTATTTCTGCTCTCTCTCCCGCGCTTCCAGATTCATCATGTAGGTTTTGAGTTTACGCAGGAACTTAATTTGCAACTCGTGTCATGTAATAGACTCAACGACATTTAAAAGTCAGGAGTGTGATGAGTGTTTGTGTTTTGTCGTGTTTGGAAGTTTATCTCATGTTTTGTTTTGTCGTGTTGGAAAGTTTCTCTGTTTTGTTTTGATTTTTCTTACTTTTTGTTGTTTTGTAGTTTTTTTCATAATCTTTTTTCTTCATCCTCTTCTTTTCCTTATTCGTCTTCTTTCTTTTTTTTTTTAATCTTTGTTCTTCTATGTTTTTCTCTTTTAATTCTTCTTGTTTTTTTTTCTCTTTTTATCTCTTCTTTTTCTTCCTCTTCCTCTTCGCTTTCTTCTTTCTTCTTCTTTTTGTTCTTTTAATCTTTGTTCTTTAATATATTTTTTCTCATCTAATTCTTCTTTTTCTTCTCTTTTTCTTCATCGTCTTCTTTTGTTCTTCTTTTTGTTCCTTCTCTCTTTGTTCTTCTATATATTCTTTATCTTCTAGTTTCTTTATATTAATTTTTTACTTAATGTTCTTCTTGTATTCTCGTTATTCTTGTTATTTTTCTTCTTGCTTCTTGTCTTCTTTTCATCATTATTGTCCCAAGTTAAAAGTAGCCGGTTATTATGTACGATCCACACACAACCACACCCACACCCACACCCACACACCCACACACACACATCCCCTCTCCCCCTCCCTCCTACACCCACACACACGTAATACTAAAGATGAATGACGCCAAAACTAATGGAGGGAAAAATTGATATGAAAAAATGGTAAGTCTTTTGTTCATCGCTTAGACAACCGGCACAGCGACTCTCTCACGTCAATAACACAAAGGGAGAGAAATTTTCCACAGGCTCGGGAACTTTTAATACAGAGAGATTATGAGGATTTTACTGTTTCTCTGTGTCTCTCTGTGTGTGTCTGTCTCTGTGTGTTGTATTTTTTATCGTCTCTCTTTGCTTGTTTTTATTCTCTCTCTCTCTCTCTCTCTCTCTCTCTCTCTCTCTCTCTCTCTCTCTCTCTCTCTCTCTCTCTCTCTCTCTCTCTCTCTCTCTCTCTCTCTCTCTCTCTCTCTCTCTCTCTCTCTCTCTCTCTCTCTCTTTTTTTCTTTTTCTATTGCTATTCTTACTCTTTCTCTCTTTCTATCTATCTCTCGTTCTCTTTATTTCCGTCTTTTATATATTTACTATTTTTTCTTTTCTTTCCCTTTTCCCTCCTTCTTTAACTTCTTCCTTCCTTTCTCTTGTTTTCCCACTTAATTCCACTCTTCTCTCCCACTAGTGTCTCTTCTCCTTCTTCTTCTTCTCCTTTCCTCTTTATCTCTGTTTTCTATCCTCTTTGTTCCCTCTTTTCTCTGTTTCTTTCTCCTTCTCTCGTCTTTTTTATTGCGATTTTGCTTTTTTCTTCCTTTTCTCCTACTTTGTGCTCGTTTTTTCTATCATCTTTCTCTTTTTCTTTTTATTACTACTATTAAAACTACTAATACTCCTCTCTCTGTCTCTCTCTATGTCTCTGTCTCGATCTCTCTATCTATCTATCTATGTATCTCTATCTCTCCTTATATATCTATCTATATATATTTCTTTTTCTTACTACTATTGTTAAAACTACTACTAATGCTCTCTCTGTCTCTCTCCATGTTTCTGTCTCGATCTCTCTCTCTATCTTAGTATCTATCTATCTATCTATTTCTCCCTGCGTTTCTATTCCTATTCCCCCGTGACGCACTAAGCAGATTTGCTCCCCACACACAAAACTGCCAATGATGGTGTGATAACTGCTTTCCGCTTTCCATGCAAGAGAGATGAAGATCCGACTCGCTGTTATGCCGCTGCGGAGAACCAACACAAAACGAAGTAGCATTAACGTAAAAAAGTAGCGAGTATCAATGTGTGTGTGTGTGTGTGTGTGTGTGTGTGTGTGTGTGTGTGTGTGTGTGTGTGTGTGTGTGTGTGTGTGTGTGTGTGTGTGTGTGTGTGTTTAAATATATATCTGCCTGTTTGAATGAATATCTATCTGTCTCTCAATCTGTTTGTCTGTCTGTCTGTCTGTCTGTCTGTCTGTCTGTCTGCCTATCTGTCTGTCTGTATGTATATATGTCTATGGGTGTGTCTGTGCGTGTGTGTATCTGAATGTATGCCTGTCGGTCTGTCTTTGTGTCTGTACATCTATATGTCTGTCTGTCTGTTTGTCTGTATGTATGTATGTAGGTATAGTATTTACATTCAAAATTAACCTTCACATATTTTCCCTCGCCCGACAAGACACATTAACATTCACGTGACACTCTGCACTTTTTTTTTAGCCCTCGTCCATGCATTATATCATTAGCGAGGTGGTGGTAGTGGTGGTGGTGGTGGTAGTGGTGGTGATGGTGGTGGTGGTGGTGGTGATTGTATAAGGACACAAGAACGTAGTGGTGGTGATGGTGTTGAGAGAAGCATTAGTGGTGATGGTGGTGGTGGTGGTGGTGATGATGATGGTGGTTGTATTCCAAGTCTTGCTCGCCTACACACTTTTTCTGTCTCTCCACTTTTTAATTTTCAGCTAAAAACTCGCATATTTTCACCTTTCATGTTTTGTTTTATTTTTCCTCTAAGCAGAAACGAGAGAAAGAGAGAGAGAGAGAGGGGGACATAAAACACCTCATTCTTCGGTAGTGGAATAATACGAACGAGTTTTTCTTTCTAATTCAAACAGAAAAGAAGTATAAAAAAAACTTGCATCCTCGTCATCTCTCTCAGTATAAGGCATTCAGGTCATCAGTAAAGACTTCCCCCCGTCCGTCATTTGATTGTCTATGAGGAACACTTCTCTAGCTCAATATCACACACAGACCCACATTGCCAACAGAAAAGAGGTATAAAGAAACTTTCAACCTCGTCATCTCTCTCAGTATAAGGCATTCAGGTCATCAGTAAAGACTCCCCGCCGTCCGTCATATGATTGTCTATGAGGAACGATTCTCTAGCTCAATATCACACACAGACCCACATGGCAAACAGAAAAGAGGTATAAAGAAACTTGCATCCTCGTCATCTCTCTCAGTATAAGGCATCCAGGTCATCAGTAAAGACTTCCCGCCGTCCGTTATTTGATTGTCTATGAGGAACACTTCTCTAGCTCAATATCACACAAAGGCCCACATTGCCAACAGAAAAGAGGTATAAAGAAGCTTGCAACCTCGTCATCTCTCTCAGTATAAAGCATCCAGGTCATCAGTAAAGAATCCCCGCCGTCCGTCATTTGATTGTCTATGAGGAACACTTCTCTAGCTCAATATCACACACAGACCCACATTGCCAACAGAAAAGAGGTATAAAGAAACTTGCATCCTCGTCATCTCTCTCAGTATAAGGCATCCAGCAAGTCCTCAATCATCCAGTACTCACCGATGACCTTGAGGTTGACCCGCACGTTCCTGGTGGGCGAGGACTTGAAATCCACTCTGCAGCGGTACTCGTCCTCGTCGCTGGCCGTGACGGGGTGCAGCACGAGGCCAGGCTGGGGCGAGGTGAGGTCGAAGTAGGCCCGTCGCTGAAGCGTGTCCTCGTCCGCCCAGTGTTGCGCTCGCTGCACGGGGCCATTGCGACCGTCGATGCTGCGGGGAGAGAGGATAATAGAGGTTCGTAAAAGGCTAGTGAATGAAGGTTGTTGCACAGAGTGGTATGGAAAGGAGTTTGGGATTAAAAAGGAGCTGAGCCGATAGAGAACATAGGAGATGGAAGGGTTGTTATGTGAATGAATGTGGTTGCATTGAGTGGTAGGGAAAGGAGTTTGGAATTAAAAAGGGGTTATGCCGATAGAGAGATAGAGAATAGATGAATGTAGATAGAGAGTACATGAATGAAGATAGAGTACATGAATGAAGATAGAGAGTACATGAATGAAGATAGATAATAGAATATAGATGAATGAAGATATAGAGTACATGAATGAAGACAGAGAATAGATAAGGAAGGGAGACCGACCTACCAACTAAATTTACCAACAGAGTGGTGAATGAGAGGAACAGGCTTGGCACCCATGCTGTGAGTGCCAATACTATAGACCTATTGGCGTGTTGCAGTCTCCTTATGCTCTTATGTTTTTATGATACAACGGAAGATGTATGGAAAAGGGAAGAGGAGGAGAAAGGGTTGAGTGTAGCAAACTTGCAGCATTGGAGAAGATCGGAAGAGATGAAAAAAGAAGAGAAGTAAATGAGAAGAACTTATGCTTTAATGTTCTTATGAGAGAGGAAAATGTATAGAAAAGGGAACAAGAGGAGAAAGGGTTGAATGTAGGAAACTTGCAGCATTGGAGAAGAAGAGCGGAAGAGATGAAAAGAGAAGAGAATTAAATGAGAAGAAATGATTTAGATAGGGACAAAGATCTCAAATAAACGACCAAGAACGGGAGAGCTCATATTAAGAGCGTTCAAATCTTACACGAAGGAAGAGAAACTCGAACGCTATGCAAAGAAACAAACACACCCAACCCGTGAAAGGCAAAGCTAAGAGTTTATAGTCAATGTGCTTCGCGAGTTTCACAGTTTATGGATCGCAAACTTCGTGTCCTTCCAAAGTTCTGAGACGAAGATTAAAGAGAGAGAGGGAGAGAGAGTGAAGGGAATATTGATTAAAGGGACATGAAGTTATTGGTATTAGTATTGGTATTTGTATTAGTGTGGTATTAGTATCCGTATTGCTATTGGTATTAGTATTAGTATTGGTATTAGTATTAGTATTGGTATTAGTATTAACATTTGTATTAGTATTAGTATTCGTATCGGTATTAGTATTGGTATTAGTATTAGTTAGTAGTAGTAGTAGTAGTAGTATTGGTAATAGTAGTAGTAGATATAAAAACGATACATTTAGAAAGGGAGAATATTTATAATTTAATCTGGAAATGAAAGAAATTAAAAAGACAAAATCAAGGTCGACAGAGGTTAAAAAAAAGGGAAATAAGGAAGAGAGAGAGAGAGAGAGAGAGAGAGAGAGAGAGAGAGAGTTTATAGACGGAGAGCAGGGATGAAAGGAAGGGATATACAGAATTAGATAAAGAAAAGAATAATAAAGAGACAGACGACTAAAGACAAGTGGAAATAAGTTGCTGGGAAAGCTGTGTGGCCGGGCCGTCCCGTGAGAGCCACTCACTGTTGCTTCATCTCAACAGTTGTGTTAATACACGATGTAGCTTAAAGATGTCAGCTGGTGAACTGTTTCTTGCTAAGTAAAGTCATCCAGTCATTCATCCAGGCAATAATCCAATCAATCATCCAATCAATCGTCCAAGCAACCAGTCAGTCACAGAAGGAAAACAATAATCAGAAGAAAGAGGGAAGCGGATGCTGCGCCGCGAGCCGTAGCGAGGATTTCCTTGGATGTGTGCGCGCGTTCCCGCGGCGCCTCGGCCTTCCGTCCCTGAACCGTGTGAACGCGGCGATCGGCGACTTTTCGGTATTTGTGATTAATTTCATAATCCAGTCTGGTAGTTTTGTAAAGCGAGATCCTGCATCTTCCCACCTCGCCTCGGCGGGGTGCGAAGCGCCAGCGAGCCCAAGGTCTCCCTGGCGAGCATGGCAGGAATGGAGGGCTCCCGGCAGGGCGCCTCGGCGTCCCCGGGGCCCCCACGGAGGTGCCGGAGGTCTGCCGGCTACAAGCCCGGGCAGGTGCGGCTGGTTAGCCGTGGTAGGCAATTCACCTACAAGAGCAAACTCCGAACAACAAACCGGGCAGGTGGGGCTCGTTAGCCGTGGTAGGCAATTCACCTAGGAGAGCAAACTCCGAACAACAAACCCGGGCAGGTGAGGCTCGTTAGCCGTGGCAGGCAGTTCACCTAGGAGAGCAAACTCCGAACAACAAACCCGGGCAGGTGGGGCTCGTTAGCCGTGGTAGGCAGTTCACCTAGGAGAGCAAACTCCGAACAACAAACCCGGGCAGGTGGGGCTCGTTAGCCGTGGTAGGCAGTTCACCTAGGAGAGCAAACTCCGAACAACAAACCCGGGCAGGTGGGGCTCGTTAGCCGTGGTAGGCAATTCACCTAGGAGAGCAAACTCCGAACAACAAACCCGGGCAGGTGAGGCTCGTTAGCCGTGGTAGGCAATTCACCTAGGAGAGCAAACGAACAATAAACCCGGGCAGGTGGAGCTCGTTAGCCGTGGTAGGCAGTTCACCTAGGAGAGCAAACTCCGAACAATAAACCCGGGCAGGTGGAGCTCGTTAGCCGTGGTAGGCAATTCACCTAGGAGAGCAAACTCCGAACAACAAACCCGGGCAGGTGGAGCTCGTTAGCCGTGGTAGGCAGTTCACCTAGGAGAGCAAACTCCAAACAATAAACCCGGGCAGGTGGAGCTCGTTAGCCGTGGTAGGCAGTCTGCCTAGGAGAGCAAACTCCAAACAACAAACCCGGGCAGGTGGAGCTCGTTAGCCGTGGTAGGCAGTTCACCTAGGAGAGCAAACCTGAACAACAAACCCGGGCAGGTGGAGCTCGTTAGCCGTGGTAGGCAGTTCACCTAGGAGAGCAAACTCCGAACAATAAACCCGGGCAGGTGGAGCTCGTTAGCCGTGGTAGGCAGTTCACCTAGGAGAGCAAACTCCGAACAATAAACCCGGGCAGGTGGAGCTCGTTAGCCGTGGTAGGCAGTCTGCCTAGGAGAGCAAACTCCGAACAACAAACCCGGGCAGGTGGAGCTCGTTAGCCATGGTAGGCAGTTCACCTAGGAGAGCAAACTCCGAACAACAAACCCGGGCAGGTGGAGCTCGTTAGCCATGGTAGGCAGTTCACCTAGGAGAGCAAACTCCGAACAACAAACCCGGGCAGGTGGAGCTCGTTAGCCGTGGTAGGCAGTTCACCTAGGAGAGCAAACTCCGAACAATAAACCCGGGCAGGTGGAGCTCGTTAGCCGTGGTAGGCAGTTCACCTAGGAGAGCAAACTCCGAACAACAAACCCGGGCAGGTGGAGCTCGTCAGATGTCGTAGACATCCACGTGATGGGAACACCAAAATGAAAATGAAAATGAAAAAGAACACCAGAATGAAGAAAATGTAGAAACGAAACATCAAGAAAACTAAATATGAAACAGATCATCCACCTTTCGGCCCTAACTAACATCACCAAAATTATGGGTGGGTCTTTTCTGGGGAGAAAAAGGCTCATCCAGACCACAGAACATCAAACAGGGATGACACAGAAAAGATAAAAGACCAACATCAAGAAAAGAAGAAAAAAACATCATCCACCTTTCGGCCCTAACTAACATCACCAAAATTATGGGTGGGTCTTTTCTGGGGAGAAAAAGGCTCAGCCAGACCAAAGAACATCAAACAGGGATGACACAGAAAAGATAGAAGACCAACATCAAGAAGAAAAAAACATCATCCACCTTTCGGACCCAAGTAACATCACAAAATTATGGGTGGGTCTTTTCTGGGGAGAAAAAGGCTCAGCCAGACCAAAGAACATCAGAACGGATGACACAGAAAAGATAAAAGACCAACATCAAGAAAAGAAGAAAAAAACATCATCCACCTTTCGGCCACAAGTAACATCACAAGATTATGGGTGGGTCTCTTCTGGGAGGAAAGCGGCTCACCCAGACCAACGAACATCAACAAAAGGATGATATAGAAAACAACAGGAGCAAGAAAGTGAACAGAATAACATCGAAAATGAAAACAAAACATCAAGGAAAGAAAAACATCATCCACCTTTCGGCCCTCAGCAACATCACCAAAATTATGGGTGGGTCTCTTCTGGGAGGAAAGCGGCTCACCCAGACCAACGAACATCAACACAAGGATGACAGGAAAAGAAACAAAAGGAAAAGAAAAAGAAGAGAAAGAAAAGAAAGAGAAAAACACCAATAGAAAATAAAATGAAAGAAAGAAAAGGAAAAATATCGTCAAAAGAAAGAACAAGAAAAAAGAATAACACTAAAAGAAAAGAAAGAAAAAAAAAAGAAAAAAAGAAAAAAAATAATAATAAATAAATAAATAATACAATATACAATAAAATTAACTAACTATCTAGCTAACTGAATCTTTAACTACTTAATAAACAACGTATCTAACAACCCAACTAACTAACTAACTAACCAGCGAACCATCTAACTAACTAACTACTTAACTACAATATATATACTATTACCACAATACGTATATAACTGCCTAACATTTTTTGTAGGGAATATTATGTAGATTATTTTATATATCGACACATTATCCCCTAAAGTGAGTCCTAAGAGAGATAATTACAAAAAAAATGTCTTTCCTTGATTTTTTTCCTTAGTCAACCCCCTCTCGACTGGCCTAGTAAAAAGAAAACGGGAAGTAAACTAAAAGAAAAGAAGGGAACAGGAATCTCGTTTTCTATGCACCGGTCCATTTACGCCTAAAGAAAATGGTTAAGTTTTGGCATTCATTATACACACTTTTCTCGTAGACTTTTTGCCCCCTGAGATCATTACCGCCGAGAGAGAGAGAGAGAGAGAGAGAGCGTGGTTAAGTTAGTTAGCTAAATATATTGTTCTGTGTGACTGCATAAGAACGTAAGGAGTCTGCGGGAGGCCGGTTGGACTGTGCAAGACTAACCCAAAACCAGAATGAAGAGGAGAACGAAGCAGAAAAGAAGAAGCAGAAATAGTGGAAGAACAAGAACAAGAGGAACAAGAAGAAGAACAAGAAGCAAAAATAAACTGTAACCAAAAAACAGAATGAAGGAGAAGACGAAGCAAAAGAAGAAGAAGAAGAAGAAGAAATAGAAGATGAAGAAGAAGCAGAAACAGACGGAGAACAAGAATAAAGAGAACCAGAAATGAACAAAAGCCAGACATAACAATATCCCAAAAACCAGACCACATAGAATTAATCAGAAGTGCTTACGTGTTTGAATGTTCTTATATACTTTGAAAGAAAACAAAGAACAAAGTAAGAATTAACAGTAACTCAAATCCAGACAACACTCCATTAACCTCAAGAGTTCACGCCAGACAACCCAACTCAACCCAATCCACCAAAAATCCACCCACCCACTCTTAACCTCTCCTTGTAATGTCACCCCGCGGACTCACTCAAGACTTTCCAGCGGCGCCTCTCAAACCCACGTATCCACCTGACACCTCGCCACTTACACCCACCTGTCTGCCTGCTCTTCCACCTGTGTCGTGAGTGTCCCCCCTTAAGTCGCTACACCTACTGAGACTTTGCAGGTGTTAGTTTAAGTGTGTGAGGGCTTGTGTGTGAGTGTGTTTATTGGGATGGTAAGGTGGAGGTGGGAGATGGTGGTGCAGGAAGGAAGGAGGGATGGAGGAAGGAAGAGAGGGGGAGAGGGAGAAGAGGAAAAGAAATGGTATTGAAGGAAGGAGGGATGGAGGGAAGGAGGTAGGGAGAGTGAAAAGAATAAGGGAGATGGTTTTGAAAGAGAGAGGGAGGAATGGAAGGAAGGGAAAGGGAGCGGAGGAAGGGAGATGGTATTAGAGAAAGGAAGGAGAGAAGGAGGGACAGAGGAAGTTGGAGGAAGAAAGGGAGAAGAAGGGGGAGAATGGAGATAGTGTTAAATAAAGGAGGGAAGGAGGGAGGAAAAGAGAAGGAGAAAGGGAGAAGGAGAGGTAGAAAAGAGATTACATTGAAGGAAGGAGGCAGGAAAGGAGAGAAAGAGGGAAGAAGGAAGGGAGAGAAAGGAAGGGAAGGATAAGTCTCTGGCACTCTTTATATTTCTCTGTATCTCTTTCTTTATCTGTTTTCTTTATCTGTTCTACCATTCTTCCCGTCTATATATATTTATCCAAGATCTGCTCCCTAACCCTTCTCTCTCCTTTCCCCCCACTTCCCTTTCCTTTCTCTCTCTCTCTCTCTCTCTTGCTCATCCCCCTCCCCTCTTGCTCTCCCCGTCTCCAGGTCATGTTTTACAGCGGCAGGTGAGAAGACTGTCCTTAAGGCCAGATGTTCGCCGCGCTGTGTGACTCACGGGAGCACTGGCTGCTGGCGGGAGACGCTGCGCCGAAGGTTATGAGGCGACAAGAGACGGTGAGTGAAGGAGAGCTTGCCACCGTGACATGAGAGAGAGAGAGGCTGAGGGGGAGGCAACGGGGGTGGAAGGCGGAATGTTCTTGCGGAAGGGAATTGCCTGAGGGGAGACGGACCGCGGAATACGTTGAAAGAAAAGTAAGGTGAGAAATGTGAGACGCGAGAGATGAAATGTTTTGTGAGGAGGAGGCGCAGAAATGGAAGGAGAGAAGATGTGGTTTGGGTAAGGAAGGACAGATTTGGGGAAGGATTTTAGACGGAGGAGGAGGAGGATATAAGGAGACTACGAGAGGCTAGACGGCTTACACATGGCGGCTCCTGTAGGATTTGAGGATAAGGAGGAGGATGAGGAGGAGGAGGATGAAGATATAGTGAAGGAAGGAAGGAAGGAAGGAAGGAAGAGATGGTGAATAACAACTAAAAGAGGAATAAAGAGAGACTAAAAATAGGTTATGATAGTGACAATTAAGATGAAAAAGAGGAAAATGGAGGATGAAAACGAAGATACAGTGAAGGAAGGAAGGAAGGAAGGAAGGAAGGAAGGAGGAAAGAAATAGTGAATAGAAATTAATAAAGGGATAAAGAGAAATTGATAAAGAGATTGCGATAGTGAAAAATACGATAAAAAAGGACCAAAATAACCAAAGAACAAGAAATGAATGAAAAAAATTATGCATGTGATTTCTGAAGACTACAAAATAACAGGAAAAATCACAGAGAAACAGAAATGAATATGATGGAAAAAGAGGAAAGAAATAAAGAACGAGGAGCAAATCAAAAGAATATAAGTTTGTGATTTCTGAAGACTTTACGAAATAACAGGAAAAAATCAGAGAGAAACAGAGATGAATAATATGATGAAAAAGAGGAAAGAAATAGAGAACAAGAATTAAATGGAAAAAAAAATATATGTTTGTGATTTCTGAAGACTTTGCAAAATAATAGAAAAAAAAAACAGGAATATAATACGTTCTTGTTGAAGGAGTTTACGAAATGGAGGAACAGGAACATGGAAAAAGAAAACGAAGGAAACAAATAACGAAAAAAATAACCGCAAGAAAAAATATATTGTAAAGAAAGAGAAGAAACGCAAGAACGAGGAAGGAAGGAACGACACTGCACTACAGTTTTGCCGAAGAAGAATTTGAGGAGAAACAGGGCACCCCAAAATTTTAAGTGGAGGAGAAGAAAGAAGAAAAAAATATATATGCAGCGGAAGATGAGAGAAAAGAGAGAAAAAAGAATATGGTGTGAGAAAGAGCGAGTGTCTGTAAGTGGCGAAGGAAGAAAAAACAAATGACGGTCGTATTTTGGGCAAGGAGAGCGAGAAATCGGAACCTCTTTGAAAATAGCACCCCCAAAAAAGTGTGAAGTAAATCCTTTTGAAAACCTGGAGAAAGGAACAAGATGAAAAGACTAACAAAAAAAGAAGTGACGGTCGTATTTTGGGCAAGGAAAGGAAGGAATCGAAACCTCTTTGAAAATAGCAATAAAAAACGTACCGGAAATCCTTTTTAAAAACCTGGAGAACGGAACAAAATGAAAAGACAATGACGAAAAAACAAATGACGGTCGTATTTTTGGGCATGGAAAGGAAGGAATCGAAACCTCTTTGAAAATAGCAATAAAAAACGTACAGGAAATCCTTTTTAAAAACCTAAAGAACGGAACAAAATGAAAGTACCATGACGAAAAAACAAATGACGGTCGTATTTTTGGGCATGGAAAGGAAGGAATCGAAACCTCTTTTAAAATAGCACCCCCAAAAAGTCTGTGTAGTAAATCCTTTTGAAAACTTAGAGAACGGAACAAAATTAAAATACCATGACAAAAAAACAAATGACGGTCGTATTTTGGGCAAGGAAAGGAAGAAATTGGAATAACGAAACTCATTTATAGTTATCGTTAATAGAGTTAAATCCTCATGTCTCTTGGCAATAGTTTGGCGTCAGAAACCGGTAGATACTATAATCTGGCAACAGTGCTCTCTCCCTAAATCCTAAATCTTCTTTCTCCCTATACCCTAAATCCCACTCCTTAACATAACCATAGGAACACAAGAAACACCACTGTACCTGTATATGGGTGTTCCGAGCGCGCCCCGGTAGAAGAGCACAAGGATAACGTCGTCTCCGGGGATGGGCGGCGCCACCTCGCACGGCAACATCACACGCTTGCCCTCCAGCGACCGAACCTCCGTCAGCGGGCCTAAGGGAGAGAGAGAGGGAAAGAGACATGTTAGCTGTGAGTGCTTGATATGGAAACGTTTGGAGGGAGGATGATTTGTACAAGGAAATACAGAAGGAGAGCTTGATTTAGAAACGTTTGATATGTAGGAGGGAAAGAGACATGTTAGATTTGAGTGCTTGATATGGAGACGTTTGGAGGGAGGAGGATTTGTAGAAGGAAATGTAGAAATATAGAAGAAGAGCTTGATTTAGAAACTTTTGATATGTAGGAAAATCATGAGGAGAAGGGAAAAGGAAGGTTAATTCAAGAATGTTTAGTAAGGAAAAGGAGGAGAAGGAGATGAAGAAGAAGGGAAAGAAAGCTTGATATAAAAACGTTTAGTTGGAAGGAGGAGGAGAAGGGGGAGGGAAAAGTAGACTGACTGAGAAAGGATTAGTAAGGAGAAGGAGGAGGAGGAGGAGGAGGAGGAGGAGGAAAAGATGAGGAGGGAAGGAGACGTTAACTTTGGAGAGCTTGATTTGGAAACGCTTATGTAGTAGGGAGAAGGAAGAAGAGGAGGAGGAGGAGGAGGAGGAAGAGGAGAAGGTGAGAGTACTTATCAACTTTGGAGAGCCTGCTATAGAAACGTGGAGGAGGAGGAGGAAGAGGAGGAGGAGGAGGAGAGGAAAGGGGACATTTTCTTAGAGGTATTTGCAGTTGAAACGGTAACCAAGGAAGGAGGAAGAGGAGGAGGAGGAGAGGAGAAAGGAAGAAGGGAACGATGTGTGTGTGTGTGTGTGTGTGTGTGTGTGTGTGTGTGTGTGTGTGTGTGTGTAACCAGAATACTTCATATTTCACACAGTCTGGAGAAGTTGAGAAGACAAGGAGAAGGAGAAGGAGGAGGAGGAGGAAGGGGAAGAGAGGAGGAGAAGGTAACTAGCGAATATTTATCACGAACTTTGAGCAACAGAGAACGAGAGGGAGCGAGGGAGCGAGGGAAGGGAAGCGTCGTGGAATCGGTAACTTCGAAATATATATAAGTTATGCAATTGGAGAGAGAGAGAGAGAGAGAGAGAGAGAGAGAGAGAGAGAGAGAGAGAGAGAGACACACACAACACTTCCTCACTCCCTCCCTCCCTCCGCTTCACCCCCAACAAGTACTCCGGCACATTAAAACGCCTCTCAAGTTGTCAGAATCAGGCCCGTGAACCCCGCCACCAGAGTCCTCTTGCGGGAGTTCAGATCAGGTATGGTCCCGGGATACGCCTTTGCAACGGGTCCCGGATTTTCTCTTCATTCAATGTCAATGTTCTCGTGCTTCTTCAGTTTTCACTTGGCTTTTTTTTTCACTGATTTTGCACTTGTGTTTTAATCTTCTGAACTCGCTGTCTTTCCCTCCAGAGTTTTTTGTCAAGTAACTTTTCCTTTCTTTTATTTTCTTACTTTCCTTACTGCTATTTTTGAGTAGTAATATATCAGCCAGGTGTTCGTCTGTGCCTTCCTTTTTTTTCGCAACAAAGGAGACAGCTCAAGGGCACAAAAAGAAGGAAACAATAATAAAAAAAAAGCCCGCTACTCGCTGCTCCTAAGAATCAGAAGAGGTGGCCGAAAGAGAGGTCAATTTCGGGAGGAGAGGTGTCCTGAGTATGCCTGTTGTACAAATGTGTGTTCCTTTCTATTCGCCATGGTTCCTAAAGGCTGCCTCGACAGTCTTACCACCTCCTCTGTGTACCCTTGATGTTCAATGTTACCAGATAAACCTACACTTGTTTTATTTTTACGATTTATATATTTTCCTCTTTTTTCAAGTTCTCTCTCTCTCTCTCTTCATCTCCTAAATGCGCTTTTTTTATCAGGTTATGGTTCGTTTTTCTTTCTTTTTGTTCTCTCTCTCTCTCTCTCTCTCTCTCTCTCTCTCTCTCTCTCTCTCTCTCTCTCTCTGTCTGTCTGTCTGTCTGTCTGTCTCTGTCTGTCTGTCTGTCTGTCTGTCTGTCTGTCTGTCTGTCTGTCTGTCTCTCTCTCTCTCTCTCTCTCTCTCTCTTCTTTATTCCTCTTCTATCTACGTTTTTTTGTCTCTTTCTGTTATTTCTTTAATTTCTTTCACTATTTTTTTCTTTTTTCTTTAGTTTTGCCTTCCATTCAGCTAACAGACACGTTCTCCTTTCTTTCTTTCTTTCTTTCTTTCTTTCTTTTCTTTCTCTCGTTACACATTTTTGGTTGTCTTTGGTTCAGTGGGGTCGTTGTGTGTGTGTGTGTGTGTGTGTGTGTGTGTGTGTGTGTGTGTGTGTTTTCCTGTTTTTTTCCTCTTTTCCTCTTTCCTTTACACACCTTTTAACGTGAACACTAATTCTTTTTTCCTTTCTTTTCCTCCTCCTCCTCCTCCTCCTCCTCCTCCTCTTTCTTCTTTTTCTCTTCCATTCTTTATTTTTCACGCTCCTTGTCGAATCGAATTTAACTCTTTTTTTTCTTTTTCCTTTTCCCTTCTGTTTTGTTTCTTCCTCCTCTTCTTCTTCTTCTTCCTCTTCTTCCTTCCATTGCTCTCTTCCTTTCCCCTCCTTCCCTCTTTCCGCTTCGTCTACTTTTCAACCAATCTCAATTCAACCTTTTATTTTCTCTATCTCCTCCTTCTTCCCTTTCACCTCCTTCCCTTCTTCAGTCCCTTTCATCTACTCCTCCTTCATCTCCCTCTTCTCCTGTTTCCCTCATTCTCTTTTTTGGTCATTCTATCTTCCCTTTCTCCTTATTCCCACAATGTTCTCCTCTTTCACCTGTTTCTCTTGTTCTCTCTCTCTTCCCTTCTTCCTCTCCACCTCCCTCTTCGTTTCTCTGTTCTTCTCTTTTCTCTTGTTTCCTTCACTTTCTCTCTCTCCTTTTCACTATCCCTCCCTCTTTCATTCTCCTGTTCCTCCTCTTTCTCTCTTTTCCTTTCTCTTTCTATTCTTCTCTTCTATTCAATCTTTTCCTATCCTTTTTGTTTCCTTTTCCTCTTTCTCTCTTTATTGTGAAGTTTTCCTTACTCCTTTCTTTTGGTCTCCTCCTCCTCCTCCTCCTCCTTCTCTTCTTCTATCTCATTCTTTCATTCTTTGTTTCCCTTCCCTATTTCCTTTTCCGCGCCTCTCTATTCTTTTCTAACATCCAACCTTCTCTATCTCCTCTTTTCCCTATCCCTTTTCTCTTCTTCTATTCCTTCTTCCCTCTCTTTTTCGCCTTTCCCTTCCCTTCTATTCGCCTCTCTCTGCTTCTCTCTTAAGCATCCAACTTTTCCTATCTCCTCTTTTATCTTCTTTTATTTCTCTCTTTTCCTCTCTCTTCTCCTTCTCATATTTCCCTCATTCCATCTTCCTCGCCGTCCCATCCTTCTCATCCTCTCGTCTCTCACCCTCTCCCATCCATCCCTCCATCCCTCTCGCATGCTCCTCACAACCAACAGATTCAGCACTTCAACTATTGCCGGCCAGCGCAGGACGGCCAGGCAGGCAAGGCAAGGCAAGGCAAGGCAAGGCTCCCCACGGCTGCTGGCTACCGTCCGGCTGGCCTGACAAACACGAGACTGAACACATGCAAATCATTCCTTTCCCCGCTCCACGAACGCCGCGCACGTTAGAGGCGGTGAATGGGTTCGTAGGCGACTTGTGTTATGGGTGGAAACGTCGTGGCGAATGCAGGCAGAAGCGTATGTGTAAATGTGTGTTTTATTGTTGTTTTCAGAGTATAAGAGAAGACAAAAGGAGGAACAGATACATGATGGGAGATTGGATGAAAGCGCAAAAAGATAAAAATGAAATAGACGGGAAGTTTTAGTCTCAAATCCGTGTGTGTTTTGGTGTTTGTTTTTGAGGTAAAGGAAAGGAAAGGAAAAACAGTGATACAAGGGTGCTCTCAAAACCCAGCTCTTAGAACAGACGAATTAGAAACGGAATAAGATAAAAAATGGATGCAAGGTGTGAAGTCTGTCTGAAGGCGGTGCAGAAGTGTACGAGTATGTGTGTATTGTGTATGTGTGTGTGTGTGTGTGTGTTTTGCGTGTACGTGTTTGTCGTGTGTGCGTGTTCTGCGTGTGCGTGCGTGTCGGCGCGGCGGGGACGGAGAGGCAATCTAATTTTCAACTTTTAGGAACGGTCGGGAAAAGAAATTCACGGCCGATGGATAGAGAATGGAAGACTCTTACGAACGTTTCTCTGTCTTTCTGTGTGTGTGTGTGTGTGTGTGTGTGTGTGTGTGTGTGTGTGTGTGTGTGTGTGTGTGTGTGTCTTCGTCTGTCTTTCTTCATCTAAATATCTGTCTATCTGTCTGTCTGTCTATTTCCTCACCTATTTATCTGTCTATCTGTCTGTCTGCCTATTTCTTCATCTATTTATCTGTCTATCTGTCTGTCTGTCTGTCTGTCTAACCTGTATATCACAAGTAACGAACATGTATAGGATAAGTACTGGATAGAATACACATACGAGAGGCAGGATAAGCAGGTGGCGACGTCAGGTCATCAAAGACAGATGGTAACTTGAACCCGTGAACTAATTAACAGCTGAAACTCGAACCCTCCGCCTCGCCTATACAAAGACTCGGTACAACACGGGATTAATTCACTACCGGCAGATTAGCAGACTCATCCTCGCGCCCTTTCTATGTACGGAAGCAAGTGGGCGCTGATTAACCGGAGCTCTCTGTGTCTCGCCTCCTTTGAAATGCTTAATCAACGCGTTTTGTATGGGAGGACACGAGAGGGTGAAATGACAATGTGATCTATTTCCAGGCGTGAAAGGTCGACACGGAAGCTGGTTATGGGTGAACTTTGACAGTTTTATATACGGTTGAATTTATTTTTTATTTTTTAAGGAGATATAAAATGATAAAGGAAGTTAGATTATACTCCAAGATGCCTAAAAGAAGGTCGATGGCGGTTTTGTCCTAATAAAATATGAAAAAAGAAAGTTAGATTGTACCATTCGATTATTAAGATGCAAAAAGGAAGTTTGATTGTACTGTTAATGATATAAGATAAACAATATAGGAAGTTTGGATTGAAAACATATGTAGAAAAACACTGATATGAGAGATTGAATAGAGGTAGGCAGCTTGTTTTCATCTTCGTTCAAATTCCACATATATTACTTCGATTATTATTATTTTCTTGACAAACTTGCGCCATAAAGAATACTACGAAGACAGTTAATAGGTTAGATATACTCATTAAACCATTATAAGTGATCAATTGATAACTCTTAAGGGAACAACAATCATGAAAAGCGTAAAAACGGAAAACGTGAAAAATAATTGAAAGATCGTAAATTGGGATAATTGATATGATTAACGTAAACATTAAAACACGAAAAAGCAGCCCATTAACCCAGTAGCTGCGGTGATCATGTTTCTTAAGGACCCCTCTAAGCAAATTAATGAGAAAAAATCATCACTCACGCCAACCATTAGTATATTATATGTATTAATGCATTTGTGATCAGTTTATGTATCCTCTATTTTTGGGGTTTATGCCAAGGCAAGAATTTGGCCCGACACTGGTATATTATAAAGCCACATAATTTATTTGGCCCGTCGCTGCTACCGGGTTAAAATCTCAGGGTAAGAAAAGGGAGTTGGTTTGCTAAGACTGTCGGAATTGATCTTAAGTGAATGCCCGAGGAAGGAAGAGCTCACAGTATCAACGTAGCTAAGAATAAGGAACATGTTTTAGTTGGATTAAACTGACCTTTGCGTGCTGAATAATGACATCAGTTAAAAAAATAAAGAAAGGAGGCGAGTGTGTGCAGAGGCGACGTGGTGTATACATTAATTGGTTGAGGGATACACACACACACACACACACACACACGTCTCATGATTATTTTCTCGAATGCATGAACTAGCAAACACATTCTCTCTCTCTCTCTCTCTCTCTCTCTCTCTCTCTCTCTCTCTCTCTCTCTCTCTCTCTCTCTCTCTCTCTCTCTAACCTAACCTAACCTCCCTCCCTCCTCTCATTTATCCATAACTGTCTGATACCTGTCTTTTCGTAACCCAGATTCCTCCTTTCCCTTCTCCTTTCCTTCCTTCCTCCCTCCCTGTTTGCTCTGTCCCTGTCCCTTCGCTTGCTTACTTTGCTTCGTCTAATATTTATCGTTAAAACATTCCCGGGGCCGAAGTCTTGAAAGGGTTTGTTAGTTAGGCGAGGGACTGAAAAGGCCGAGGAAAGGAAGGAAAGAATAAGAGACGAGGATAAAATGTGAATGGTGTAAGATATTGGTGTGTGAATTCATGGATAGATAGAAAGATAGACAGATAGAGAGAGAGATAGAAAGAGAGACAAAGAGAAATAGAAAGAGATAGATAAAGATAGAGTGGTAGATAGACATACATATAGATGGAAAGATAGATAGATGGAGATAAGGAGTAATGTATAGGTTGATGAGTTAACGATACATAGATAGATACATAAGGACAGACAAATAGATAAACAGATAGACACAGAAGCAACAATACACACACACACACACACACACACACACGACATACATACATTTTCACAGGAAGTAGAAAATTAAACATAGGACAACAACGCTGCCGGACATGCAAATAAACACACAAACAAACAAACAAACAAACAAACAAACAGGTAGACAAACAGACGTGATTATATTCTGCCAGGTAAACACACACACACACGCACGCACGCACTCATACACAGAAAATGGGAATATAGAGGTTGTAGTAGTAGTTGTAGTAGTAGTAGTGGTAGTAGTAATAGTAGTAGTAGTAGTAGTAGTAGTAGTAGTAGTAGTAGTAGTAGTAGTAGTAGTAGTAGTAGTAGAATCCATTGTTAAACCATTTCTTTCAATTATCTATAAAAAAATCGCCTTTATCATATTTCTCTGTTTTATAAATAGTCAACCCTTTATCAAATTCCGTTCTCATATATATGCAAGTTTTCCCTGGCACTATACTTCCTTACAATGCTAAATCTGTCTATCTATTTCTCTCTCTTCCAATACTAACGTAATCTACATCTTCAAAATCCTCTCTCTCATTTACGTAACTAGCCTTTCATCACATTATCTTAAATATATACTAAAATATCTCTCATTTCTTCTGTACACTGGAAAAAAAATCTTGCACTTCTAATATATGCACAAAATAACCTCTTCGTTAATGCTATGATATAAAACGCTTTAATTTCGTCTATATACAGTAAATTTCCATTTCCTCAGTAAACAAAGATAAACAAAACATTATCCTTAATATAGAAATAAATATATCTTTCACAATATATATTTCCTTACCTCTCTTTTTCTCTAAACACACACACACAAAAAAAAAATAGAATAAAATAAAATAAAATAAATAAATGAATAAATAAAATAAGAATAAAAAGAATAAAAAAATAAATAAAAAATCAATTTCCTCTACATATATACAAAAAAAATAACTGACTTTCTTATGTATATGAAAAACGTAGACAACCCCATTTCCTCTCTATGTAAACAAAACAACCAACTCTCTCTCATATCCTCAGCACACAATCAGCATCTCCTTCCTAATATCTTTCCTTCACAAGCTTGACAAACAAAACAAAACAAAAAAAATGTCCACCCGGCGACGCCAATCCACGCGCCCAATATAATGTCACGTTAATGCAAATACTCCGCTTTCCATTAATTATTTACGGTCCCATAAGTCTAAAGCGCTTTCAGATTTAGAAGAGGCGGCCGTGGATATCAGAGGTAGGGGGGGGGAGGGGAGGTGCGGGGGGGAGAGGGGGCCGGGTGCGTTTGTAATTTAATTAAACCCGCGACTTATTTGATGGATGCGATTCATATATTTGCGGCTCATAAGTTCGCGCCGATGGAAAGATCCCCGACGGCCGTTGCAAATCTCTCTCTCTCTCTCTCTCTCTCTCTCTCTCTCTCTCTTTATCTCTTCCATTGGTTCTTTTCTCTATTCTTCTTTTATTTGTCTTATTTTCATCCTGTTTCTCTCTCTCTCTCTCTCTCTCTCTCTCTCTCTCTCTCTCTCTCTCTCTCTCTCTCTCTCGACCTTTAAACCTCTTTCTCCTATCTCTTTTTCTCTTCCATTGTTTCTTTTCTCTTCTTTTTTTTATTTCTCTCATTTTCCTCCTGTTTTCCTCTTTTTTCTTTTTCTATCTCTTCTTTAAACCTCTTCCCCCTTCACTTTTCTCCTCCCTTGACCCCTTTTCTTTATTCTCTCTTTCTTTCTCTTATTTCCCTTCTTTTCCTCCCTATTATGTCTCATCTACCGTTCTTTTCTCCCTCTTCTATATCCTATTCTTTCTATATTCCGCTCTTTACCTATCCTTCTATTCCCTTTCCTTATAACTTAACACGTCATTATCTTTTACTCAAATCCCTATTATGTCTCATCTATCGTTCTTTTCTCCCTCTTCTAAATCCTGTTCTTTCTATATTCCTCTCTTTACCAATCCTTCTCTTTCCTTACCTTATAACTCAACACTCCCTTATCTTCTATCCCAATCCTTTCCTCCCTTAGTTTATTTCAGCAGCTTATTACATTATATTACAGTGAATGCTGCTCAAAACTAACCTAAATGAGGGCGGTGAATTAATTACACCCAAGTCCTCGTGTATTAGAAGCTAGCGGCATTTGGCAACACTGGTGAGACGGTCATAGGGGCAACAAATCACCGAGCGAGGCAGTTAACTAGTTCACTCGAGGTTCATATCTTTGCACAGGGGAAAGATATGACAAGCTGCTCTCCTCCTATCTCTCTGCTGCCCGAAAACTTACCCGAGAAAGAAGTTATTGAGGAAAGAAGAGCATGGTAGTGACGTCATAATAGTTGTTGTTTTAAGGGTAGACTATGCATAGACCACACACACACACACACACACACACACACACACACACACGTTGACGTATAGAAATCATAATAAAAACATTACCGCAACGTCCTGGGCAAGCAAACAGGGAAGAAAACAAGCAAATAGTCTCTCTCTCTCTCAAACACACACACACACACACACACTTTTCACAGATACAAAGAGGGGGGGGGGGGGGGCATGTACCGTACAGTCAACGAACCTACACAACACAAATGTACACTTTTCTGTCTTTCCTTCTCTCCCTCCTGTTCCTTCACCACTAACCCACCTCCTCTTACTGAACCCTTAATTAAAAAAAAAGGGGTCAGTTCCTCACTAATATAAATTTCCCCCAATGAACTCATATCCCGTAATCCAGGAAGAAGTAATCACTGTGCTTACCTCTATCTAAACCGCTCAATGGACTTCGCTTAGGCAGTGATGAGAGGGCGAGAGAGAAGCTTAGGACACGGCCGCCAGACACACCGCACGAGAGACGAACTGGCGATTTGAATTTAGCGGTGTTGCGGAGACTGCCCAGCATTGTCAGGTGCACGATAAGTATCCAAAACATACGGTAATCAAACCAGCTTAAGGAATGTCGATTTAGCGTTTTCACACTCAATAAACGTATCAGTAATAAACGGTTTTGATGGTAAGTGTGATTCGATATTTTTATGGGTTCGTGCGCGATAGTTTGGGGTTAGATATCGACAAATACAAACTACAGAGTACGACAATAAGAACACTCTGATAACACCTTATTTTCCTAGGCCTCCCTTCCTCAGTTCAAAGATGCGCGATAATTACTCCAAAAATACGATAATCAGACTAACTTTAAGAACGTCGATTTATGCTGTTAACTCGCAACAAAAACCTTGATAATTTATGGTATTAAAAATAGATATGATTGCGTATTGTTACAGATGTTGGTGTGGCCGTTAAGTAGTCGAAAAAGGCAAATACTTAGGGATGAGTACGACATTTATCATCCTCAGGTAACGCCTCTTATACGTCATTTGCCCGGCCTTCTCACCTCAGTTCAAAATTAACAACAGAGAGTGAATGTCGCGGCCCGAGGATTTATAAGACCAGCGAGTGATATGGTGTTCAAAGTGATCAGGATACATACGCTAGCCATTCAAGACTCCTTCTATAATAGTGAGGTACAAAATCATGCAATTCACTACATTTATCAAGAGAAAACATGAACCACTTAAGAAAATCGTTGGTTGAGTGAAACTGTAAATTATCCATCGTGTCTCCTGCTTGCATAACACACCACAGCCGAGAAAAGGTAAGAGAAGGGACAATTTATTAACTGCCTCCATTCTGCTGTCTCTCCCCTCCATCCCCTTTCATCCACTGTTATATGTTGTCCGTGTGTCGTTTTCTTTCTTACCTGGATATCTTACCTGGATGATCTTTCCCTATGAGCCATGCTAGAGTGAACCGTCAGGCAAAGAACGGAAAGGTCTAATCAACCAGTGCGCCAGCCTATCCAAGCCCATCTAAACAACAGTACATAACCCAATAAGATGCTGGAAAGTACATTAGGAGTTCATTCATATGGTCAGGGGAGTAGAGTGGGAGAAGACCTAGAATTATCTTCATCCCATTGCAAAGTTGGAAGATTAAAATCGCTAACAACTACTTCCTGCATCAAAACTTTATCACACAGCTTCATTTTCGCATTTTCTTTATATAGTTTCTTTGACCAAGTTCCTTTCCCTATTCATTGCCTTCCCTCCCTGACTGCCCGAATGTAGTTATCCCCGTATTATCCAACGCTTCCAGCCTTATAGATATACCCAGTACTCAACCTTACCTACACTTAACACACATATACTTTCTTATCGTCATCATAAATACGTGTTTCTGAGTAATACAGGTATCTGACGAGGTGTTCAATGCTCTCTTTATATAAATAGTGGATAGGGCGATGCTTACTCTTCTATCGTACGGTACAGGGTAACTTACGGAGATGTTATGACACGAACGCCATCTGTAGGCAAGCAAGAGAAAGAGGAGGTAACATTCGTCTCTCTCTCTCTCTCTCTCTCTCTCTCTCTCTCTGGAAAGTTTACTGAAGGCATTCCTCTCAGGTTTCTGGAGGCGGGCAGGGAAGGGAAGGGAAGGAAACAGCAGTATTTCCCAGAACCGAACCCTCGCCAGGAAAGAGGAGAAAAGAGCCTCCATGTTGCGTGCTCAAATAGTGAGTGAAAGGGAACGTTGGGAGTCCGCGGAACCACACAGTCTTGGAATCTGAACTCTTTCCTCGTGATGCTCCTCTGACTAACCTTTACCTTACACAAACTAGTACAAAGAGAAGGATTGGATCCTATACGTAAATTCTATACGGCTAAAACACACAAAAAGACATGCATTAGTGAATTTACGAAGGAATTGTGAGTTTAAAACCTCCCCTTTGCTTCTTAAACTTAATATATTGAAGTAGTTTGGCATATGATAAAGAAATAAGAAAAAGGAAACTGTTTATTATGTAGATACGAGGAAATAAAATAAATGGATATATATTAGGAAAAGTATTACCAAGAGAGAGAGAGAGAGAGAGAGAGAGAGAGAGAGAGAGAGAGAGTGTCCGACACACCAAGCGAAGCAGTACCGAAGCCTGCATATGAATAAACTAGCGGGCGAACACACGCACGCACACACACAGCCTTTTCCCACAAGTGTTCAGTGACCGCTCTCTCTCTCTCTCTCTCTCTAGTGTCTGTGTGCCCGGGAAGTGTTTGTTCGTCTGTGCGTCTGTCTGTGTCTCTGTTCTTTTGTATCTTCTTTATCTTGTGTATCTTTGTCATCTGTATATTTTATTATCTTTATCTTATTTATTGTTTTATTATTTATAGGTTTATTTTTCCTTTTAATTTTGTGTCTATGTCTGTGTTTTTTTTATCCTTTACGTCAATTATTTAATTCTCTTTCTCTCCATCCTGTATTTCTTTATAATTTCTTTGCTTTTCTTTCTTTTATTCTGTGTCTGTGTGTTCGAATGTACTTTTGTTGTCTTCATTCTTCATTCTTCACTTTTATTCCACCTTTCTCTATCTCATCTTTCTTTGTCCTCTACTTCTTTCTTTATTCTGTATTTAAGTCTGTTTGTACTTTCAATGTCTTCCTTTTCGCTTCTCTTTTGTTTTTCGTATTTCTATAACGTGTTTTTGTGTCTAGTGTTTTTTTCTTATTCTTCACGTCTATTATTTATTTCTCTTTCCATCTTGTATTTCTTTATCATTTATTTACCTTTCTTTCTTTTATCGTCTCTGTGCTCGTATGTACTTTCCTTGTCTCCCTTTTCGTTGATCTTTATTCCATCTTTCTCTATTTCATCTTTCACTCTCCTCTATTCCCTTCTTTATTCTGTATCTATGTGTGTTTGTACTCTCAATGTCTTCCTTTCCGTTTCTCTTTTGTTTTTCGTCTTTCTATAATGTGTTTTTGTGTCTTGTTTTTTTCATGAGTCTATATCTGTCTGTTGTTGTTTGTGTTCCCTGTCAGTCAGCCTGTCGGTCTATCTGCTTATTCCCTTGTGCTCTCTGTGTCATGTCAGTTCTCTCTCTCTCTCTCTCTCTCTCTCTCTCTCTCTCTCTCTCTCTCTCTCTCGTGCGTGTTGCGTCTTGTGGATAACCCCGCGACTACCACTTATACTCTCTCTCTCTCTCTCTCTCTCTCTCTCTCTCTCTCTCCACCACCGCCTCTCCTTCCTCCCCCTTTCCTCCCCCCTCTCCTCTCCATACCCTGAGACCTACACACACACACATTTACACCACACCAAGGAGGAACAAAACACAGGCGTCTCCAGAACAGGTGTGTGAATTATTTGTTATTTTCGTTGATAGTTCTATTGTATCTACAGTTTAATTACTTGTGTGTACGTCATCTAATATATCGGCCTTGTATAGATTTATTTTTATAATTTTATTTGTTTCTGATATGTTTTATCTTATGTTGTGTATATTTTGGTTAGTCTCGATAGTTGTTTTTTGTATGTTACCTTTTGTGTTTCTGTGCCTCGATATCTTAGTGAATTCCAAGCTATTGTTTTGTTTTCTCAGGTTAATTCATCCTCCTATTTATATATTTGTTTGTTCACGGATAAGTTTTTAGAATAGTAAGGCAGAAAGGAAGAGACGGAGAGAAGGCGAAGACGATGAGAGAGAGAGAGAGAGAGAGAGAGAGAGAGAGAGAGAGAGAGAGAGAGAGAGAGAGAGAGAGAGAGAGAGAGAGAGAGAGAGAGAGAGAGAGAGAGAGAGAGAGAGAGAGAGAGAGAAGAAGAAGAAGAGAGAGAGAGAGAGAGAGAGAGAGAGAGAGAGAGAGAGAGAGAGAGAGAGAGAGAGAGATAAAGAAGAAGAAGAAAGAGACGGAGCAAAAGGAAAGAAAGACGAAGAAAAGCGAGAAAAGAGAAGAAGAGAGAGAGAGAGAGAGAGAGAGAGAGAGAGAGAGAGAGAGAGAGAGAGAGAGAGAGAGAGAGAGAGAACATCCCCTCACGCCAGGTATCAACAGGGTAATGGTTCGGACTCACTTTTTTCGGCTATCAATAACCTGACAAGGGACACGCCGAGGAGGGCAGATTGGACCGTCGACTTTTTATCCCTGAGCTGCATTCTCTCTCTCTCTCTCTCTCTCTCTCTCTCTCTCTCTCTCTCTCTCTCTCTCTCTCTCTCTCTCTCTCTCTCTCTCTCTCTCTCTCTCTCTCTCGTGACCTTTTGCTTGTTTTTTCTTGTCTTTTCTCCCTACTTTACCGTCGAGAGAGAGAGAGAGAGAGAGAGAGAGAGAGAGAGAGAGAGAGAGAGAGAGAACGAGCAAATACAATAGTAGTAATAATAATAATAATAATAATAATAATAATAATAATAATAATAATGATAATAGTAATTTCTTTTATGTTATTTTCTATCATGATATATTTTTTTCCGAGCCGTGGAAGCAATTAAGTGTTATGAGTTTCCGTACAAAGGTAAAATCTGTTCCCGGGTGCTCGGCTGTTGTTGTTGTTGTTGTTGTTGTTGTTGGTAATAACTGTACCGTGTGATGGTTTGGTAGAATTCTATGGCTGACCTTCCTCTACAACAATAATAGTAATAATAATAATAATAATGAGATACCTGTAATTCCCACACTAATTGACGTCGACGCACCTGGCCGCTCTCTGACCCTTACCTGCCTACTCTTGCGTGTTACAGAAAGAGAAAGTGGGAGAGAGATGGAGGTAGATAGATACATAGATAGATAGATAGATGCCAATGTGTTCTCGTTCTATCACCTGCCTATCTACCTTCCTTCCTTCCTTCCTTCCTTCCTTCCCTCTGTTCTCCTTCCTTGATGATAGTAATGTTAATAGAATATCTCGATCAATCATCTACTAAATTAAAAAAAGAGGAAGTAGAAAAAGGAGTGTAAATTATAAAGGAAAATGTAAAGAAATAGTCACGAAAAAGGATAAAACTGTAAAGGGAAGAAAGCAAGAAAGAGAAACAAAGAAGGAAAGAAACAAAGAAAGAAAGAAAAGGAAAGGAAAGAAAGAAACAAAGAAAGAAAAAAAGAAAGAAAAAGAAAGAGAAATTAAGAAAGAAAAAAACAACGAAACAAAGAAACAAAGAAAGAAAGAAAGAAACAAACAAACAAACAAAGAGAGAAACAAAGAAAGGAAGAAGGAGGGAGTGAAGGAAAAAAATAACAGAGGTAATATCAGATAACAAGATAGAAAAAAAATAAAAAAAATGAAAAAACGAAAATAATAATGAGGAGGAGAAAGAAGAAAGAAAAGAAAAAAGTGGAAAAAGAAAAGAGAAAAAACAGATTCACTCACAAAAAGCTTTAGTAAAAAATAACTAATGTGAGGTGATTTATATAATTATCTTCATTTTTCGCTTCTTTTCATGCATTTTCTTTTGTCATTTCCTATTTTTACGAGCGAGGTGAGGACAGGAATGCGGAAGAGAGAGAGAGAGAGAGAGAGAGAGAGAGAGAGAGATGATTAGAAGAATAGAAGGGAAAGAAGAGAAGAATGAAGAAAAGGGAGGAAGAGGAGGAAGAAAGGAA
Organism: Eriocheir sinensis; assembly: GCF_024679095.1. Classification (NCBI taxonomy): domain Eukaryota; kingdom Metazoa; phylum Arthropoda; class Malacostraca; order Decapoda; family Varunidae; genus Eriocheir; species Eriocheir sinensis. The sequence goes on along the minus strand of NC_066528.1, from coordinate 19,690,580 downwards.
GGAAGGAAATAAAGAAAGAAAGAAAGGAGAAAAGGGAGAGAGAGAGAGAGAGAGAGAGAGAGAGAGAGAGAGAGAGAGAGAGAGAGAATATATATACACTCACAAAAACTATAATAAAAATACTTAATGAAAGACTTTTTGTACAATTTTCTCCAGCTTTTAACTTCTATTCTTTTTTAATCTTTTATATTTTAATTTTTTTCTCTGTATTTTTTTATCTTTTAATCTGATTTATCTTTTTTATCGTTTTATTTTTGTATTTTGTATTTCTCTGTATTTTTATTTTTTCTGTGATTTCTCTTTTCGTTCTTCTGTTTTTCTCTTCTCTTTTTTTTCCTTCCCTTTTTCTGTGTATTGTAAATTTTTCTGTATTTTGTATTTTCCCTTTTATCATTTCTTGCTCTGTTTCCCTCTTCTCTTTCCTCTTTTTTCCTTTATTTCCTGTTTGTA